>NW_016690468.1:554858-677801 GCF_001604755.1 Lepidothrix coronata
GTCCTTCAGTGGCATTCCATGGGATGCAACCGGCTCAGTCCATCTGAAGTCCTTCCCTGTGAGGGTGGTGAGGCCCTGGCACAGGTTGCCCAGAGAAGCTGTGGCTGCCCCTGGATCCCTGGAAGTGTCCAAGGCCAGGCTGGACGGGGCTTGGAGCAACCTGGGCTAGTGGAAGGTGTCCCTGCCCATGGCAGGGGTGGAATGAGGTGAGCTTTAAGATCCCTTCCAACCCAAACACTTCTGGGAACCTGCCATCTGGATCAGAGGCCTGGCAGTGTGTCTATCAGGTCAAGGGCTGCTTTTCCTGTGAAGCATTTTGTATTTACCTGCAGTTGAATGCCCTCTCCCACCTGACCACTTTCTCTTGATAGAACATGATCTGTACAGCAGCTTTGCAGTCAGGTTTTAATTCCCTGCTCCAAGCAGCTCTGTCTCATCAGCAGTCTTTGTAACTGTGCTATCTTCATGTGTTCTTTAAGGTTTGTGAATGTTTGCAGCAGCATCAGCCCTAGCACATCTTTCTACAGGGTTCTGTGGGTGACCTCACCTTCATACTCTGGGTGAGAACTGTTTATTCCTGCCTTTTGCTTTCTATCCTTTAACCTATTATTTGAGTGTGTAAGAGGACTTCCTATAGCAGCTTAGTTCCCTAAAAAGCCTTTGGGAAGGGCCTTTTGGGAAGTTGAAGGCTTTGTAAAAGTCCTAGAAGACTTACTGACTCTCATTCTTTATGTACTCATTGGTTCAGAGAAGGATTTGGGAATCACTGCTTCCTGGTAGAACAGCCATATCCAATCTGCAGCATGAAATTATTCCTAAATTTAATGATTCTAGAGTTGATGGTTTCTACTTACTTGCCAGTATTGAGATCAGACACAACTGCTGTGGAGATTTCCAGGGAGGTGCTTTTCCTTCATCCTCACATAGTTTTCTTAAATGATTGTGACTGTGACAGATGTCCATGGCTGGGTCTGACTGGACCTTGAGTTTATGATTGATCTGGTGAATTTTAGAGAAATATTGTTTAAAGCTAATTAATTTGCTTATAAACTTGTAATTCCACTGGGAATAAGAAGTAATAATCTCTGTTGAAAGTAATATTGTGGCAGCTTTATATTACTAAAATAACTTTTACCAAAGGTGCAGGGTAGCCTTCTTCTAATATGAAAGCAAGAGGTTTGAAGAATGCGATTATTGAATAAGGCTGGAAAAGGTCTGTCCTCAAGTGAGAGAGTAAAAAGCTGAAGAGCATTTTCTTCATTCCCCACTGAAATGAGAGATGATCTGAGCTGTCAGATAAAAAGGAAAACCATTAAAGGCTCACTGCCTCATTTTAACAGGTCTGTCAGTTTTCGTTCCATCTCTTAATCTCATCTTCAGAACAGCAGGAACTCAGGAAAGATGGAAACTTTTTCTGTTGTGGAACATTTATGTGACAAAGTACCTAAAAATAAAGTTTAAGGCTGACAATGGTGATAAGGAACGAAAAGAGTTGGAGATTCTAGACTGGAGGTTTTGCTTGAGGACACCGCACAAGGTAGATGTGCACAGAGCGAATTTTGGGGAAATTTTTCGGGAAAAGAGCTGTTTCCTGCATGCTTTCTGTTTAAATACTCTGCAAATTCCAGCTCTGTTTAAAGACCTGTCTCTTGCTGTTACAATGCATAACTGAGCAGTGCTCTGGGCCTGCTTCCATGCTGCATATGTACTTACAGCTCCATGCTCCGGGGAATAGCAGCGCTTGGCACAATTAATCCTCTCGGCTGTTTGCAGCGTGTGCAGTGCAGAATTTAACAGGACGTGTTTTCCCTAATTTCCTGATTAAAGTAACTCCTATTCGACAAACAACCAGTGTGACTTCAATGGGAAAAAGGGAGCACGGTGCAGGGAAATCCATCGGGTTGGCTGGGTGGGTGTTCTTATTGGGCAAACTGGGAAAACAGGCCCGACGCTTCCCTGGGGGTTCATCAAATGGCTGAATTGCCTCTCAGAGATTCCAAGGTGCTGTTCATGTTTTGCAGTGAACCGAGGTGCTGTGGAAGGATATGAATCATTTGAATGATGGCATATTTTGTTACTAAATCCTGATCTCCTTGGTGGCTCAGATTCATAGTTTGTTCCTAAACCCAGTCTCGCTTGCCTGAAGGTCTTCCATGCAGGATCAGTGTGTGGCTGCTTTGCTGTGAGAGCAAACACTCCGTTTTAGTTGTCATTCCATTGTCTCTTTGTTGGTACCCACATTAGCAGAGGGAACAATAAATTGTTTTCTAGCAGAGCTAACACTGACTGGGCTCTGATATGGGTGGTTTTTTTGGCTTTCTTTGCTGTATATTGAAGTCTGAAAATGTTTTTGAGTTGCTCTTCTGTGACCAGCAGCTTCTATGCCCGTGATAAGCTGTGAATGATGGATTACTCTTTGGCAGAGCTGCTGCTCAGTGCTGGCCTCTGAGCTGAAAGTCTAATTTTCATCCTTTTTTTACATTTTCATCTCCATTTCATTGCAGCATCTCTTTTCAAATAGTCACCTCTTCTCACTGTGCACTTATTCTTCCACATTTTTCAATCCTTAGCATCTTCTCAGATTTCCAAATGGGATGTTGCAGTGTTTGTCCACTTTGCTGTTATTATTTGTCAGAGAGGAGTCTATTTGCCAATTTTAGGATAAACACGGGAGCATAAACACAATCAGTTAGGAATTACTTTTCATCTATTTTTAGTTGTTTATTTTCTTTGCTCCTGGGTTGAAGAGCAATTCTGGTAAATATTGTTGTCTTGTTTCATGCAAAGGATTTTTAATGTTATCTTGTGTTTATTCTATTTACATATTAATAAGGCTCCTTCTCCTGCATTTGTGCTCAGCGAGGAGGCAGCAGCGCTGTTCCTGCACTCAGGGCTTCTGCTGAGCCTGTACTGGTGGAAAGGTCAGCACTGGAATCCTGGATGCTCGAAAGAGCCTGTTCAGGGGCCTGCCTGAGTAAATGTGAAGATTTCTTCATCCCCTCAGCCCTTCCAGCTCTGGGGGAGGCACATTGTGTAACAACCACGTGCCTCTCCCTGATACTCAATAAATGAGTAATTAATGTCTAAAAATACAGTTTTCAGCTAGCACAGAAATTCCTTGTATAATGTGATACATCCTCAATGCTGCAGTCACAGGAATATTACTACTTTCAGGCTGTTAGCCCTTATAATAAATTTAGGTATGGAGTTTGAAATTGTACCATCACTAAAATTATTCAGCGACCGAGCATGTCAGAAAATACATTGTCTGCATCAAAGTATGGATGTTTTCCTGACAGAACCTGATTTTCAGACACTTTTAACTCTACTAAGCCAGACTTCAGCACAGAGCTGTGTCTGTGTCAAACATTGAGCAGCATCCACAGGTCATTTCTATCCATGAGAATCACAAGAGGGGAACTGAAAGCTCTGGAATGTGAGACAGACACTACAGGAATATTTTTGTGAACTCTCTTTAGTTTCTGCTGTAATTGTTTCATTTCCAGTGTTATTGAGTCACTGTGGTAAAGGCTGATATTTGCTAGTTAGTGAACCTTCAGCAAGTGTAACCAGTCCTTTTCATGCTTATGAGGATGCAGAATGATGAGAAATATTTCATTCTGAAATTTGGGATGTACTCCTTTCTCTTCCTTATTGATATCTGCTGGGACCCCTAGGCAGCAGTTACACAAATCCCAGATCTGGGGCTTTAAATTCAAATCAGCCACCTTTCTGTTTGTCTTTTAGATGCTACTTACTTGGCAGGTTTCTGCCTGTAGAAGATTCTGATCTTGGGAGATTTCCCTCCATTAATTGTTTTAGAGAATAATTGCTGTCCACCTCTGGATTCTTCATTCACTTTCCCAACATGTAGGTGGTTCTCTAGCATGGGCTTCATTTTAGGAGACTGTTGCTTCCAAAGAATTCACTTCTTGATGATGATGTACCAATACCTGCACAGCAGTTCTCATCAGCAGACAGATAACTATTCAAAATGTGTTTTAATTCTCTGAGATCCCCATTTAAAGTTAAAATGAAAGAAAATAGGCTTCAACTCAGAACCTCCATTAAGTCCCACTTACAAGACAGAGAATATTTAAAGTTAACTGGGGAATTGTGATTGGAAGTTCCCCAAGAGTTTAAGAAAATAATCAGTTAAAAGGCTGTGACACTGTCACAGGTTGTCATGGGAGAGATCCCATTCTCTTGAAATTACAAAATTACAATGACTGCAGTGGAAAAAGGGGATTTGGGATTTTGCTTTGTTTTCATATTTCACGTGGAAGGAGAAAGTTAATGCTCCTCAGTTCCTTAAAAGCATAAATCCTAAATAATAAATCTTAGATCTTTTGTTAATAATCTGATATTGTGGTAGTATCTGTAGGCAGCACCCTTATTTCTGAGGCTGTTTCAGTTAATTATGTCATATCTCAGCAATACCAAGTCCCATAGGTTACTTAAAAATAAAATAGTGTAATTGGAAATGTAATATGCATAAAGCTTCAGAAATCTCTTTGCATTCTGTAGATGCAATGAAATCATGTCGATTTTAGAGACTTCCTTAAAGAGAAATCTTTAGTTGCTAGGATTATAATGCTTTGATTTAACAGGAGAACCTGATCTAATTCTGAAGTGAAGTTTGTGTCCCCATATCTGATAACAGCTGCTTGTCAAGATGAGATTTTGGGGAAGGACCTTGTGGAAATGAATTTCAAAAAGCAGTTAATGGTTTTTTCCCATGGTTGTTGGTTGCTTCAAAGATTTGTTAATGATGACGTCCTTTTACTGGGGCCTCAGTTTTTCACTTATATAGCCAATGTATATCTGCGTCCACTAATTAATTTCACATTTTTATTTAAACCAAATTATCCAGAACTTGCTGATTTGTAGTTCTATGGATCAACATTTTTAGAAAAGTTTCAGTTTAGGCAAGTAATGGTTTACCAGTTTATTCTCCCCCTCTAAGATTTTTGGGTGAATACCATCTATTCTCAATAAATCTTGAATTTTTCTGTTCCCTTTAACTGATCATCCCTTCTGATACTCAGCTGGACACAGATCCTTCAACACACCCCCTGTTAGAAATGGTTTCAGCAGGATGACAACCCCTGGGATTCTTCTGGAATAAACCAGGCACAGAGTTCACGGTGATTTTCTGCTGGAGTTTAAATAAAACTTTCTTACATCGACCATGTATTTTCCAAGCAGAGACTTTGCCTTCCTGCTCTGCATGTGTTTGAAGTGGATTTATTACTAGTTCAGATGTGCTCAGGAGTTGATTATGAGAGAATTTGCTGGTCTTCCTTCATATTTTTGTATTTAATGCGCAGAGGGAGGATTTCCTTCCACTCTCCTCATTTTGCCATAATTTCAACTTCTTTCACGATCTCAAAAGAAGTATGTTTTTATTTCTGATAACTTTCTGTACTTTTCAATCTATGTCAGTTTTGGAAGCAGTTTGTTGCTTTCTCAATACTTACTTTAAAATAATTCCTTTGGGTTAATTTATTGGTATTTTCAGCAAATTATTTGCTATAATGCTTCTCACAAAGGAGAAACCTCAGGCATTGATAGTTTGCTGTTAATTTTTCAGCCTGGAATTTTTAAAGTAAATTAGAAGCGTTGTTATATAGTATGAAGAAATCATAAATCAAATTTCTCATGTTTCTAGATGGAGTTGGCCTTTAGAAAGCAGGAATAATACATCTTTTAAGAATGCTACAGATATAAAATATTAGGCATAATAACTGATTAATTGGGGGAACAAATAGATAAATACTCATGATGGTGAATAATCAGAAGATGGTTCTAATTAGTCATATGCAACATTAATTTAAGCATTTAATGTAATTTCTCTTAATTTAGTGCTTGGTAGCTGAAGAGTAATTTTAAATTAATTTTTTTGAAGCGAACATCCCTTTTCCCCCCCAATTCAAATTTTGTGTTGTGCATTTCTGGAATTATTTTTTCTGTTTGACTTCAGTGGCTAGAGCTGATTCAAACTAGTATGCAGATTGAAATGGTTAATTAAAGGGTTTTTTTCCAATGATTTCTGTGACTGATGTTTGTGAATTTGCATGGCCCCTGAACCTGAGCAGTGGGCTGGGATTATTTTCACTCAGCTCCTGACTAATTCCATGGAACAGCCTTCAAAACAGTGGTGAGCAGTGGAGACAAAGGGCAAAGAGCCGCAGGTCCCAGGGCAGTTTTTCAAAAGGGAAATGTATGGGGCGAGTTTTTCAGAAACAGTGACCTTTAAAGGAATACTCAGGTGGTATTTACAGGAATCCTGTCTCCTGGAATCATTGCAGAATTCCTCACAAATATGAAGTTTTGCCCATCTGAAGGAAGAGGGAAAGTGATTTAAAGAGTTTATGGTTTGGCCTCCATTTCAGCATTTCTGGGAGAATTAATTTGCAGTTTTGTTGGCTGGAAAAGAGTCACATCTCTTTTTCAGTCAGTGATTACCTTCTGGAGAGGCAGCATAGCCACCTTTGGAATACTGGAGGATAGCCCTTGGGTGGGTTTGGTTCCCCAGCACCTCCGACTGTTTATTCCCAGTGTCTCTGATCTTCCATTTGGGGCACTTGCAATCTTGCTTTTACCTAAGACTTAAAAAAAGAAGATAAATGTGGTGTTCTAGGCAAAGTGGATCTTCTGCTTCCTGTGGCTTATTCCTCCCTGTGGCTCTGCCCTTTGCTTTTGTTTTCCCTGACTGTAGCCTCAATACCTGTCTGATTCCCTCAGGAATGTCTCTCCCTCTGATGTCAGTCCTGCTGCTGCTCGAACTTTCTCGAGTTTCCTTGAATTCTTAACATCCTCTGACATCTCTTTAAAAACAAGATCTGTCTTCTTGTCTTGGAAAAGTAAGGGGGAAGGAAAGGTTAGTTATTTTAGTTTGGGGTTTTTTTTAAGAGTAAGAAAAAAGCATGCCAGTCATACAATAGGAAAATGAGTCTTGTTCATTCTTCGGTGTTACAAGGGCATGGAAAGGCTGTTCCTGATGAAATGTTCGGTCTACGGTAGTTCTTGGCATTTTCTAACCTCAGGTCCTCTGCTTCCATGATGTCAGAACTTGTTTTTCCAAAACCAAACAACCACTCTCCCCACAGCACAAACTACCCTGGGTTTTGTATCACATTTGTGATATCGGTAAAGTGCTCAGCAGAATTATCCTGGGTTTTGGTGAAGGGAAATCACATCCAACTCTTCTCGTGCTGTTTGGAAAACAAAAATTTACCAGTAACAGCATTTGTGGAGGGTTGAGAGTGACCTGTGGGTGTTTTCTGAAGAGCCCTGAAAGCCTGTGCGAGAGTGGCTGTGGTTTCACCCCATTTATTATTTTAGCCTGAGTAGTGTTACACAGAGAATCATGGGTTGGTTTGGGTGGGAATGGACCTTAGAGCTCATGCAGTTATATCCCCTGCCGTGAGCAGGGACACCTTCCTCTGTCCCAGGTTGCTCCAAGCCCCGTCCAGCCTGGTCTTGGACACTTGCAGGGATGGAGCAGCCACAGCTTCTCTGGACAACCTGTGCTGGGGCCTCACCACCCTCACAGGATGGAATTTCTTCCCAATATCCCATCTAACCCTGCCCTCTGGCACTCTGAACCCATTCCCCTTGTCCTGTCCCTCCAGTTCCTGATGGAGTGTTGCTCCCCAGCTCCCACAGAGCCCCTCAGATACTGGAAGGCCATACCCTGAGCTCTCATTGCTGGGAGCCCATTTTGGTGCTGGTGGGTGCATGCTAATAAACATGTTAATAGGGATGCTAAACACATTTTGCCTTTCCTTTCCCCTAGGCCTACTCTGTCTACGATGAGGACATCGGCTACTGCCAGGGACAGTCTTTCCTTGCAGCTGTGCTTCTGCTTCATGTGAGTTAATTGCAAAATGAAAGCTTTGATATCTGAAACCAAAGCAGCTGTAAAATCAGTGGTGCTGTTTGACAGATGTTTACTGTTGTTTATTTGCCTGTATTCATTTTCCTCTTGTTGCTTTTTGCCAATAGTGACTAATGGCTTCTATCTTTATGAATGTAGATTTGCTTTATCTGAGAGAAATCCATTAAATTGTCAAGTACTTCTGTGTCAAAACCTGAAACTGATTTGTTACATATTAATATTTTCTTTTAATTTAGTTGTCACCTTGGTGAGCTCCCTTTGTGTTTATGGGGGATTTAACTCTGGGAGGCATTCTCGGAGTAGCTCAGCAAAGCAGGTAGTCTCATTAATTTTTAGTGAGACTTTTTCTCCTAGGGACACTTTATAATATCTTGTGAATGAAAGCTGAATGTCAACCTTGATATTTTAGCCTGTAACCAAAAACTGCACAAAATTTGATCCGTTACTTCCTGTATAAACGCCTGCACATATGTCTGGAGATAGATAAATAAATACACAGGTTTTATAGTTTGCAAGATGCTCTGCCTTTGATGTCTCAGTGGAAAATCTCTGCAGATTCAAGTAGTGTATTTGTTCAAGTATTTATTCAGATAAAGTAGATCAGAATAAACCACCCCAAACCCCAACCACAGCTCTTACTCAGGCTCTTGCCTGCTTTTCCTGTCAGGTTTTAATTAGTAAATTATTAATCATGATTAAAATACGTTTTGGATTGTGGGCTTGAGTCAGCTGTTGGTATATATGTTACACATATGCTTCCTAAGGCATTGAGAACTCAGATTCAGATTAATTTAAACTGTAATTTCTAGGGAGAACTATAACTCCTGGAAGACTTAAGGAACAGGATACAGAGTGACAGGGTTGCAGGGAAGCTTTAGATCCTTTAAGGATAAACCTGAATTAGTCACATTATTGCAATCCCACATATACTGCAAATTAGCTTCTCTAACAGTTATTTTGCAATTAACTTTTTACCCAAACCAGGATTTTGAAGTTCCACTGGAAGAATAAGCCATTTGCAATACCAGAGTTGTTTGGAAACGTGTGGGTGTCGCATTCTTAACATTTGACTGATACTTCAGCTCCTCTCCCTCGGTTCTGAGCTGTCATTACTACAGAGAATCACCTCTGTTTCCAGTGTTTCTGGAGTTGGAAGAAATTGCCCTGTACACAGGGAATACTAAATGGAAATTACACTCATTTTAATATGCCCTTTATAACGTTTGCTTTCATAATAGGATATTAAAGTGAAATTCTCAGAGAAAGGGTGGAAGGGAAGCAGTCTCAATGAGCTCATCTAAGTTGGCAGCTTCCCAGGATGTCCTCAAACTCTTGTTTTTCTCAAATTCTCCAACCTGTGTGCTGTGATTGCCTGTAAGGCCCTCTCTAAATCTCCTATCTTTGCATGGATTTCTAGATCCCTTCCTTTCCCTTTTTTTTCTGGGACAGGGTATCCTTCCTCTTCAGTTAGATATCTTTCAGGGGTGGCTGGGTAGCCTGCACCTCCATCCTTGATTTTTGTGATTTTGCTGCTTTGATGAAATTCCCATCAAGGATGAGCAGGTAACTTCTAATCACAGGGGGACAGTGTTGCCAACTCTAATCATTTTACTGTAAGTCTCATAGTATTTGACTTTTTTTCTTGTCTATTTTTCAGAGCCATTGCTCTGTGAAAAAAACCCTAAAATGTCAAAGAATAGATATTTGCCCTTTGTTATCTTAATGCTAAAAATCAGACTGGCAATACCCAAAGTTTGTGTTCTGACTGAATAAAATAATTAATGAAAACTCGATGTATGATTCTGAATTCTTAAGGTTGGTAATATTGGAGACCCTCTGTCCCCTGAGAGCAAGGACTTGGGGACCTATTTGGCCTCTGTTCCCTCTCCTGTCTTGGGGGAGGAACAGCTGTCACTGCACGAGTGTCTGACTAAGCATGCAGGGGAGATGAGCTTGTGCATGAGCACCTATTTTCTATTTCATTAGAAATTATTGGAGTTTGACCAAAACCCCTGAAATTTGCTTTCATTGTCCTTCTTACATAGCAGGTTTGAGCCTTTTGGTCAGGATAAAATCATTTCTTCCCTTTACTTTGTCTGCAGCTTTTATCCACTGTCAGTGGGGATCATTGCATCTGGATAAATCCAGATAAAATTGTGATTAAGAGCTTTGAGATGGCTAAGAACTTGTCCAAGGTGAATCAGCCTTGGACTGGGAGCCAGCAGCTGAGCTGGCACTACTATGCTAACTAATAATGGCCAGTCTTCGCGAGCGAAGATTTGGGAAAGGTCATTACCCTTCGAGCCTGCGCAGTGGATTTTTTAGGTGAGACCCAGCGTGCGCTGAACTGAGCCCACCCTTTAATCCTGAGGTTCATCTGCCGGGGCCGAGTGAAACTCGGACAGTGGCAGTGAGGGTCTCAGAACGTAGGTTTGTTTAGAGTGACCTTCTCTTAGATGGATTGCCTCACAGGGCTAACGAGCTCCATCTGCCCGGGGGGCCGGGAATCGAACCCAGGTCGCAGCAGTGAGAGTGCAGCACCCTAACCACTAGACCACTAGAGGCCCCTATGCTAACTAGTTACTTTCCTTTATGGTGTCTGGAAATGAAAATGAAAGTGTCTACCCATGGCCCTGGACACAGGCCCTAATCATGGGCTGAGCATAAAAGATGAAACCCTGGAGGTAAATATCAAGAGACTAAAATTCCCTTTGAAGAAAATAGCAAGCTTTTATCTGTTGCTATATTGGATAAGGAGTTGGCAAGAGGCCGAATGAGTGAATACACTAAAAGGTCAAGAGTTCTTGATCCTCAGTAATTGTTTTCATTTCCTACAGTCTGGTGCCTGCAAAAGAAAGGTTGTTTGTAATGTCTTTGAAAGCTTGATTTGGGCTCTGCAGTGACTCTGCTTGTGCCCGTCTTATTATGGTGTTACCTGAAGGCACGAGGGAAGGGAGGGAGATGATGGGGAGGTTTTGTGACACAGGGCTTCCCACAAATTCAGCATTGAGTGGGCTCAAGCCAAAAAAATATGAGTTTAGAGTGACTCACACAGCTTCTGTTGGTACCACCTCCCAAAACTCTGTTGGATGAGAAACTTTGGTCAGAATGAAATAGAGATTATGGCGATAGGGCTTCTGAAAAAGTCAGGATGTTAATTGGTGGAATCGTGGGAAGCCTGATTTCAGAGTTCAGTGTCCTGGTGTTTGGATGAAAGCAGATGAGCATTATTCTCACTAAGGGTTGGTTGTACCTTAATTCTCCTGAGTCTTCCCCTTTTAACCATATCTCTCTCAGTAGAAATCACTGTCATGAGTCGTTGCCTTTTTATTTTATTTTTTTTTTGTTCTCTCTTTTTTTTCAGTTTTAAATTGTTCTGTACCTGTGAGTTGTGTACTGGTTGTTCTCATCCCTGTTTGGCAGAAGGAATGCTGCTGCCAGTTGTGCTGCTGTAGGGATCTGTATGTACAGGAACCTATGATTTGATCCTCCATTTTCTTCAGAGAAGGCCTTAAAAGAGCCAAATCCCAGTGCTCATCAAGGAGAACAGTGCCCTTGATATTTTACTTACTCAATTCTACATTCAGAGGCTTTGCTGAAAGTTTTGATATATCCCTGTTCTGAATTCATCGTGCCTAAGGTATTTAGGAGTGTGTATCTGTGTAAGGCATTTCCAGCCTCAGCTCTGATTTTAACCTTGTTTTTGTGTATTTTTCCCAACAGATGCCAGAGGAGCAGGCATTCTGTGTATTTGTGAAAATAATGTATGACTATGGCTTGAGGGACCTCTACAGAAATAACTTTGAAGATCTCCATTGCAAATTTTTCCAGCTGGAGAAGTTAATGCAGGTGGGGCCAGAGTTAACAAATTCTCCTTCTGTCATAAATGGAAATGCTGGGATGAAGAAGAGATTCATGCTGTGCTTCCAAAAGCTGCTGGACAATAAAACCCCTCTCCTTTCGGAGGTGGGACAGAACCAAAGCAAGGAAGGCTTTACAGCTCAATTCAAACACCATGAGTCAGATTTATTTCCAGTTTCTTTTGTCTTTCAAAGACCAGTCTTGCTGCTAATCTTTGTATCCAAGCAGAGCGGGTATTTGTGTTTTTTCCCCTCTCTCTGTTTGCTTACTCCCTCTTTTCCCTGTTCCTTGATATTGCTTAGAGAGGATGTCTCTGTGCTATTAAGGCCAAGGTGTATCCTTTGGACTGCCACCATCAGTGTCCTACTTTCTGTGAATTGTGCTGGTGGTTAAGAGATCAGGCAAATCAGGACACCCCAATGCCTATGAAATACCAACCCAGTGGAGGTCATTTGGCACGTTTTGCTGTCTCTTCAAGGCACTGCTCTTTTTTCAGGTGGAATTATTTCATCGAGCAGTTTAACAGAATTAAACTACTGCAAGTTTTACACGTTGTTCTGACTAATAAGGAATTACTAACATTTCAAGTGGCCTTGTGTTACCACAGTGAAGTCAGTTGTCACAGGTGACCATAGATACCTCTGTGGCATATACTGAAACCAAACCAAACAGACCACTGTTAATGTTTTAATTTAATGAATTTTTTTTCAGATGTCAAATCTACTTTGTAGAGTAGAATTACTAATTAATGTGATACTTCAGCATATGGTCTTGTCAATATTTACATATGTTCACAAAGATTTTTATTAACAAATAAAACAAATTTTATTAACAGATATACTGTTAACAAAGATACTTTATTAACTTAATAAGTCATCACTGTACAGTAGCATTTTCAGTGCTTATTTTGTGGTGTTTATTATGCTCCTAGTTAGAGAAATTGTCTGTGCTCTATTGCTTTCAAGCTCAGCAAGGTGATCTCCTGGTTCGGTATCTGTTATTTTTTGTGGCAGAAACATTTGTAGCAAATCAAGAGCAAAGGGATAACTTAAAAATGCACACTCTGACATAGGTTTCACAACCTCTCTGCCTTTTGACTGATGAAGATTTTGTAATTTCTCAGGATAATCTCAGTATTTTATTTGATATTGTGATAGAATCCACTGTGGATATCTCACTAAAAACTGTAACCATGGGCACTGAAATTTATCAAGAAACATATTTCCACTGCTCAAAAGAAGCCAGGATTTCACTTTGTTGTGTTTTTTGGTGTTTAGCAACGTGGCCCTTACTGTCAGTGTAGATGAAGAGCTTGGATTAATGGGTAATCCTGAAACATTTCTTTTTCTCCTTTGCTCCAGGAGCAGTTACCAGACTTGCACAGCCACTTCTCAGACCTCAATTTGGAAGCTCACATGTATGCATCCCAGTGGTTCCTCACGCTCTTCACTGCCAAGTTTCCACTCTGCATGGTCTTCCACATCATTGACTTACTACTCTGTGAGGTAAAAAAACTGTTGAGTCAGAAAGCCCTTCTTCCATTCCACAAATGTGTCCTCTTGTTTTATTTCATTTAGTTGGAGTCATTTGCTGTTTGATTTCAAAATGTGTGTAACTAAATTATGTAGAAACCGTGGTTATATAGAAGATGTTCAGTGAAATGCTGGTTTGGTTTTAGAATGAGAACTGTGGATTGCCCCATTCTTTATTGAGAGATCTAATTAAGAATATCTGATGCACTCATCTGTTCTTCATTTAATTTGTTAAATGACTTTTCAGAGTTAGAAACTGTAATTTCTTGAAGACACTTCCTAGGAAAAGCTCTCCAAGTGCCCACAGGCAGTAAGGGTGGTGCCGGTTACTTTGGTGGCCTGATATGAAACAAACACAGCTGAATGAAGCTCCTTCCTTTTGTTTTTTCCCTGCTATTCCAACTGGGAACACACTACTCCTGGTAAAAATGGTGTGTGTCTGAACCATAGCTATACCTGCACTTCCTTTAAAAAACCAGTCAGAATAGATGGACAGTCTGGAATGTTTATTCTGGTAAAATACCAGTACTTCCTTTGGTCACTGGGAATTCAGGGCATCCATGGGATTACACCTGTTTTTGAAGCTGTCACTGATTTCCTCTCTGATTTAAATGGGTCACAGGCACAAAAGTAAATAAATAAATAGAATATTTTATAATTTTAAATGCCAAGGGCTTCCTGAGTTTGAAACACTGCTGACTCTAGTTCCTTCTGTAATTTTGATTGTGAAGTATTTTCTTTGAGAATTTTCAGGCCCGTGCACATGCCTTGATAGGATTCAGTATTAAACAAATACTGTCCCCCACTCATAACTCAATATTTGTTTCCTTAAGAGTATCTCTTCTTCTGCACATTGGTGCTCAGTTATCAAAAGGAAGTGGGGTAATACTGGCGGTGTTTATCTCAGCATATATGAAGGAATTACTGTGGGAAAGAAGGTGAAAGAATCCAAGGAGAGAGTGCAACACTAGAGCCTGCTAAGGAAAGGGAAACTTGTTAATGCTTGTGGAGGATAATCACACACAGCTAAGGGAGCTTCTTTTACTAGAGCTAAAAATAATCCAGAAATGGTAAGAAAATCAATTTCAAGTGAGAAGATACACACAGACATCTTGAGAAGTGGGGTAGTGTGGAGACAACGTCCTGAGGCACCAGTGAAGTCTATCAGAAAAGTGCTCCTAAGATTCAGGAGTCAGCCAGTCTCAAGTAACAGGCACTTCTGAGAATTTGTGGGAGGAGTGTAGATTAAAGTCATATTAAAATAAAAGTGTAGCTGGCCCTCAGCATAGAAAGAAAGTCAAATCTGAAGGTGTATGGCCAGAGGCAGAACAAGAAATGGTTCCTTGACAGAGGACTGAAGCTGTGTGTCCAGTCAGCCTCTGGAAGGAGTTATGGGAAAATCAAAAAGTAATTTTTTTGCTGCATTAAATTGTTCTTTACTTTATCTCTGAACAACCAGCATGCCGATAATTCTGGCAACTGGAAGGACTAAAAACAGTGGCAGCTGCAAACAGTTGAAAGAAAATGTTCTCCTGCAGAAAAAAAATCCTCAAAAAATCAAAAAGCCTTTGAAGTGAACTGTCTTAAGTTTTTAAAAACAAGCTTCCAGCCTTCTCCTTAATTTGTCATAGATACAGATGAATTTTAAATACCCTTCAACTTCCTTCCTGACTGTGCTTTCTCCACATCCCTGACCTGTCTGTCGTTACAAAATGTTTACATCCTACACAACTCTTTTATGAAAGAAAACGTTAAGGGATGAAAACTAGTTAAAACCATTGTTGAAGGGATGCTGCCAGCTGATCATTCCAAGGGAGCTTCTCTGATCTCCATGAAAATACTTGAATTATGGATGAACAATTTATGTCTTGGACTAGATCTCCAGAGGTCCCTTCCAATCCCAGCCATTTGTTGATTCCATGTCAACCAAGAGGTTCTGTTTGGGGTTAGTTGTTTTTAGTTTTTTACTGTGGCTGGGAGAGTGAAATTGGTTGTTAAAGATACTCTTCAGCCCTCAATCCAGAGAAGAAAAGTATCTGTTGGAGGTCCCATAGTTCCACAGCTAGCCAGGGAGGCACATCCCCTTCGTCTGCATGCACAAGGGAACAGTGGCACAAGCTGGGGATGGACCTCCTGAGCAGAGACATAACCTGTGAAAAAGGAGCTACATTTATGATGGAATTAAGTTTTATGGAGAAATTTTTAGAATCCCATCAAAGTGAGTGCTATTCTCGTCATTCTCACATGATATATCATGTCAGAGCAGTTTTATGTAAATTCACACAAATTTGGGACTTGCCATGGCCTCTGTGGGACTGAGTTATTTCACCCTATTGTCTTCTTAGGACCTTTTTATTTTTAAACTTTTCTCAGGCTGCTGAGGATGTGATTGAACCCCCCCCAAATTGCTTACATTTCCAGTGGCCTTAGAATATTGCCTCAATAACTCTGTGACAGAATCTGTCACCCATCCTCATCTAGAAATGAAATATTTTGGAATTATTTGTCTTCCCTTGAAGAGAATTTTGGGCTTGCAGGCGGGTACTCCACAGTGCCTGTAGTTAAAAACCCAAATCTATTGATGCTGTAGAAAGTTTTAATGTGATTCCAGCAAACCGTGTTGCTTTGATCCAGCAGGTCTTTCTACAACATTCCTTTTAGCTGCCTGTTTCAACTGCTTCATTTGTCTCTTCCCCTTTGCTATTTCTGTTTGCATTGAAGAACATCTTTGTTGATGAAACCCAGGAGTTGTATTTGGACTTGTCAGTCTTATCTATCAATATGACACAATGTTATCGAACACTTTTCGAGCCTGCTCTGTTTTACTGTCTCTTTTTGTTCCATTTTAAATTATTTATTTAAAGTCGTGCTCAGAAATAGCAACTCGTCTGGGTAAAGCTCTTGTCACTCAGAGCTCTCCCCAGTGCAACAGCTGCACCTGGGTTATGCTGCAGAATATCAAACAGTTGACATTTCACTGCATTTTGCTTTTGAAAATGCTCAAATTAAAATGAAAATACGTGTTTTAAAAGCACTAAACAAATGACCTTCAATAGGCATTTAGAAGAGGAAAAACAATCCAAACCAGTTGGCATGCAATTTATAAGCATTTTTTAAATTTTCATTATTTTTTTCTGCTTAAAAAAAAAGAAAGTACTTTAACCATTTGTGATATATATACAGTGCTGCCAAAACTGAAGGAGTTACAGAGCTCAAGCTGCCATTCCATTATTAACTTAAAATTCGGAGACACTCTGGGTAACCTCCTTTTTAAGTCGATCTGGCTGTTTGTGTGTGCAGTTTTGGGGGATATAAAATACTTAAGGATGGTGCTTCTCTCTTTTTAGGGAGTATGTGAAACCCCCTCCTGCACGGTGCCCTTCGTGGGCTGCCACGGAAATAAAAAAATTGTGTATTTTCATGTCATAATACCTAATTTGACTATGTGGTTTGACTACTAAGTTAACAGTTTGACTACTAAGCTGCCATTCTGTGTTCAAGACTGACTACAAAGGGATGCAACTGGTTATCTATCGCTTTTGAATATGAATAATTTTGAATGTGAAAAAATTTAATGTTTACTAATGCAGCTAATAACAAAGAAGGGAAATTACCTTTCACAGGACCACGTAGCACTGTGGAAAAAGTGGGAATTGAAAGGTAGATACCATCACTCCTTGACCTTTTTTTATCATCTGTTGCTTTCATAATATTGAGTAAAATAACTTCTATGATTGGTTTTGAGGAACTGTCAGTGACAATGAAGGCTGTGAGGGGTGTTTTTAAAAACCTTTTAAAACGTGGGTGACTTGGTGCTGGTAAATGAGCACCTATTGATACAATAAGTGTGGCACCACACTGAGGAGACGTGGTGCCTGGGAGCACTCCTTCCTAATGAAATGATGAGAATCCCAGCAGAATTACAAGTATTGGCACTGGAGATTTGATTTGTGTCTCGTGTGTGTCTCGCTGGAGATGGATGTGCCAGGAAACGCCGTATGGCACCGCTCAGACGCGGGGCCGGCGCTGTGTGAGTGCTGACTGAGGAGGAGAGACCATAATAACCTGCTATTTTTTATCTGTCTCTGTCAGATACTTCTGTGATGCCTTCAGCAGAGTTGAGAAAGAACAGATTAACATTTCAATTTATTAAACTTCCTCAGGAATTGAATCAGGAACAAGCCCACTTCCTCTGTGAATCTGCGCTCAGATGAAACATGAATTAAATAAAAAGTTGTGCACAGTTGTTTATCTTCTGTAGATCTATAGGGGAGGAAAAATTGAACTTTTTTGGAATTACTCGTTGTCGACATGGTGTCTACATTTGTTAACCCTCCCAGTTATGAATGTTTTAAGAAATCTTCCAAAGCAGCGGACTGGGCTTGCTAGAAATAAAATCTCTTTCAGTAACAGCATATTAAAAGCTGGGCTTAAATTCTAAATAGGCACGGATCTGTGCTGGAAGTGCCTGCCTTTATATTTTGGATATAAAATTTCAGTACTATTTACAAAGCTAAAGTCAATGGTGTACATGTGAGTGGTAAAAGGTTGGGGGTTGAGCTTCTTTTCCTTCTTAGCAATACAGGCAAATAAACTTAGGCATTTAGTCTGTCTGTTCCCTTCAGCTGCAGAGCCGAGCCTCCTTGCTGAAGTCTTTATCAGCCACTGCTGTTTCATGTGAAGAGACTGGAGAGGATTTCTTCTCCAGACTGCTATAATTAGCTTTTAATTAATTTAAGAAGGAGAATAGGTTTTCTCAGACACCAGATGGACAGCTGGAATTGGGACACACGTGTCCAGTAGCGCTGCGAGTTTGCTGCATTCCGGCAGCTCTTGACGTGTCAGCCATTATAAGCTTTTGTGTTGCAAAAACAGGGGGGTACCTTGGGTTTTCTAGCCCTGGATGCTTGGCTTTT
Organism: Lepidothrix coronata; assembly: GCF_001604755.1. Taxonomy (NCBI): domain Eukaryota; kingdom Metazoa; phylum Chordata; class Aves; order Passeriformes; family Pipridae; genus Lepidothrix; species Lepidothrix coronata. The sequence goes on from NW_016690468.1 coordinate 573,071, forward strand.
ATGGAGTTAGATGAGTTATTTAAATCCATGCTAAAAGTAATTTAGCCTAATTCATCTGGTGACTGCAGCTGTAACCCACTGTGGGGGCTTCTCAGTACTGGAACAGAAATTCAAGTGAAAAAAAAGAAAGAGTGATGTATGATTCAACTGTGTGTTTGCTGCATGAGGAACTTTTTAAAGCTTCTGGATGTGTGTGTTTAAGACATTCAGATTATAATGATAATTTGAAGTTCTTTTCAGAGTAGAAAGGGTTCTAAGTGCTATAAGGTGTTTGGATATGAAACTTCAATCAACACCAGAAACCTGGAGGGGTGTAATACCATATTCGATATCGCCACAGGGACAGGGGACACAACACCTTCTAAAGCTGCACAGGATTTATAATAACTCAGGCTTGGACTGAGGAGAAGAGTATTTTAATAGAGTGATCTGAGGGGTTCTGGGAGAGCCACAGGGTTTAGCATAACCCTTTCCACGATGTTGTCCGGCTCCTCCTGTGAGCATTCATAATTTATGTATCTTCCATTCATGGCTGCAGCTTGTTTATTCCCAAAATAACGAGGCTGGTGATAAATGCTCAGCACGAGCAAAGAAAAAACAGCCTCAAAACAATCTGCAATTCAGGATAACTCATGGGAACAGAAAGTACCTTTCTGGGCAATGTTGATAAATTTTGTGGTCCTAAAATGTTGAGGCTGCTTCTGTTTCAGATAATGTTCTAAGATTCAGTTAAAAAAAGGTGCCAAAGATGAGGGACCTGTTTGAATGACCAAGCCTGTGCCTTAGAGGGATGGCACATCTCATGCCATGTCACACTGTGTCTCTGAATTACTTTCCTCGTTGCTCCTGAAATATTTTAGCCACCTACTAGTTGATGTTCACTTGGCTGGTTTTTCTAGGAATACAGTAAATTTCCATAATGCTTACTTAACACCAGTGCCATCTGCTGTACTGGAATAGCAGCATATCCTAAACAGTCTTGACAGGCCTCAAAAACGCTGTAGAAATGACTGAAGGGAAGTATCACAAGCAGGAGAGTGATATTCCGTGAACAAAACCGGGAAGCTGAGCTAATCTGGTGGCTGTTTTTAAGGAGAGGGTGGTGCAGTCTGCCCGTGCCAGAACGATTTCTGTTGCTCCATGCCTGGAATCTGAGACTGCTGCGAATTTTTCTACGTACCTAAAATCAAAATGTGAGCTTTGCATTTGAGTCATTGTTGGGAAGGGAAAATGAACATCAGGGTGCAGAGAAGAGAGGGCCAGGGCCGTGTTGTGGCAGGGAAAGGGAGAGGATGAGCAAGGAACCCTGGGAAGGAGACCAGCCAGAATGCTGGGAGGCAGACATGGATATAACAAGGACATGCATTTTTCTTTGTGGTTTGTGACCAGACATAGAGGGGGAAGGAGGCACAGCTCTTTGTCGAGACATTCTGAACCCCTCACCTTGCCTCGTCTCAGGAAAACTGGGATCTGGAAGATTCCTGCACCTCTGAGCATGTTCCCTGCTTCCAGAGGAGAGCTGGAGGACCTGTCTTATCTACAGAAATACAAGGCCTCTCTTTCTCTCCCTGGATGTGATAAGGCCCTTGGTGCCTATTGTGGATTCAGGCCTCTTTCCCTGCATTAATCAGGTTTGGAAAGAGGGACAGGAATGTCTAAACCCCCTGTAGTTTAAACCTGTGCAAAGCAGACAAGTAGTGTTACTGTAGGGCTGGGTTAACAAATGCTGCCTGCCCATAACCAGCTGCTGCTTAACTGGGGATGTACCACTGCAGAAATACCCCATGTCAGGGAACAGTTTGATGCATGGGAATGACTTAAAATCCTGTGGCTGTGACTTTTATTCTTTGCAAACAGTCACGGAACATGGAGGGAAGAAAGTGTTAATCTCACAGCAGCCTCTACCTTCATTCAGCCATAGCAACATCTCAGCAGCAAATGACATGGAAATTGCCCAAAACACGTAAATAATCACCCCTAAATCCCATTCATTTCTGTTAAAAGGAACCAACCAAACAAAAATTCATGCAAAATCCTACTAATGCAGGTTCATGGTTGCCTGGTAGTTTTTACTGTGTGCCTTTTTATGCCACAAAATACAGAAGGGACACAATCTCCCTGAGTCCGCTGGTGCCGTTTTTACCCTCTCCCTGCTTCTCTAATGATGCAGTCACCTGGCTTTAATGGGGTTTGTGTATTTTTCACAGCATCACAGGATCAGGAGGAAGATTTCTGTATTTTCTTTTCTTCTTTCTGGTGCTGTAGCATTTTCTGGGGTGAGTAATTGGCACTGGGGGGAGCCCAGTCTGAGAACTCAGCTATACCTCATACACAACATCTCTTTGCAATTTGTGTTTTACTTTTTTCTCCCCTCTAATACAACTGTTTAGTAAGAAAACTCTATCTGTTGTTTACACAAAGCTTGCTAATTCACGTTGTACCTTATTTGAACAAGAGTTTTAACCTTCCTTTCCTTTAGTCATCTTGTCACTAAACTAGAATAAATGTACAAGCCTCACAGACCCTGCGTAAAAGATGTTAATTAACACACATGTCCCTGCAGACCGTGCTCCAAGGCTGCCCTGCTTACAAAGGGAAATTGGAGCTTCAGACCATATATTCATGTTGTCAGCAAAACAAAGACATTTGTGACATTCCTAAAGTTTATTGGGTGTTCTCAACATACTAGAGTTGCCAAATAAGTGTTTTGCTGGAAGCCATCCAAAACATAAATAGAATTTTAATTCTCCTTTGGAGTCTGTGACCCCAATTACCCTCTGTAGCTCCTTTGAAAGACTGTGCAACTGAACACATAATTATGAAACACTTTTGAATTACAAAACAATGTCAAATTAACTTCAGTTGAATAGCTGGTCTCTCTTTAAAAAAAGGAAAATTCAGTTATTAGAAAGCTGGAAGAGGTTCGTGTCATGTGGGGCTTGAGACTTCTCAGCCCTTAAGCAGGTGCTCAGTTCACTCTCATACCCATCTTTTTACCTGGTGCTGAACTTCAGAGAATATTGTATCAATTTCCTTCTACATGTCATGCATATCTAGGGAAAAAACCCACAGGTGAGGACATTGATGAATTAAATTTCTGTATATTTTTAAGGGATTCGTTTCCCTTTGTTGGTGAAGAGGGTGCAGAGGCTGTTGCTGTGTAACCAGAGGAAGGTCCATCAGGGGCTCTGGTTGGAGAGGGAGAGATGCTACTATGGAATATATCCTGCCTTCTCCCGAGACTTCTGCCATTGAGGAAGAGCTTTAAAACAGGAGAGGAATTCCAAGGTCATCCCCTGTGCAAATGTTGTCCAGATCCACGTGATTAGATTGTTTGGCCTCACTCAGCCCCACGCTGGCTGCTGAGCTTTGCTGCCCCTTCGCTTCCCTTTTTCCGGTCCCTGGGCAGATTTGCCAGGTGGGATGAATAGATCTGCCTCCTCCCTTCCCAGGGAAGCCACAGGCAGCCTTTCTGTCACAGACATCGCCCTGAATACAAACTGGGCCCTACAGAATCGCATCTTTACCACTCTCTGTCTGTTCTTTGTTCCCAACCGCCTTTTCAGGCCTTTTCAAAACTCATCTTGTTGCAGAGTGTACAGGGACTCAAAGGGAGGACTCCTCAAAGAGCCTTCTTTCTGCACAAGGAATCTTGGCTCCAAAGGGAGCTGAGGAGCTGGGAAAATCTGTCACTAGGCCAGAGTTAACGTAATAAGATTTCACTCATTTTAATCCAGTCTTAGTTTCAGTGCACATGTATCGTTTCATTTTTACAGTCCCAAGAGAGAATTTCACGGATTTACCTGTGAAAATGTTCCCTCCAATTGTGGTTGGAAACGATGGTCTTTTGACACACAGTGCAAAGAAGCAGATGCTTCTATGAGGCACAATTTTTATGAATTAAAAGGGCACCTCCTGCATGATGAGTGTTCATCCCAGCACCAGTAGGTGTGAAAGGTACTCCCGCAAAATGATGCTCTTTCTTCTGGAGTCAGTGCTATCCTATGGAAGTGTCTGTAAAGCAGAGGAGGGTCAGCAGGGGCTGTAAGGAGACTATCAAATGGCACAAACTCCAACATTTTCCCATTCCTGACCCTCATCTTACCATATTGATTGCTTTGAGTTCAGCTTGTTCCTTCTCTGAAACTGTTGAGCTTTGTGAGATCTCTTGAGATGCTCTTGGCCTCCACACAAGTGTAGAGGGTCCTTAAATAACACCAACTGGAAAAAAGAAGCTGCTGTGCAGGTGTTTAACTAGACAGGTAAGTGAGGGTGTCGCAGAAGCTGCTGGTTAAGAGCTCCTGGGAGGAGGATGTCCACACGCCTCATTTCTGGATCTTTGTGAGCTGTGCAGGCCACATGCTCCTTCATTTCTCTCTGGCAACAAAGCCTCTCAGGCTGACAAACAAGAGAGTGCCCACATTATGGAGAAGAGATTTGGATGCTACTTGGAGCTACCTTGTCTAGTGGAAGGTGTCCCTGCCCATGGCAGAAAGAATGAGAGGAGCTTGAAGGTCCCTTCCAACCCAAACCCTTCTGGAATTCCTGTGTCTTCTAGGTTCTTGTTTATAAGTGTATATTTTTACCATTGACTGTTGTGTATTAAAAAAAGCATAATTATGAACAGCTTTCACACATGCAAATCTTTTAAATATCAAGATGAGATCTGTATGATATTGTAGCATTTATTTCAAAATGCCCAGTTAAACATATGACCTTTGCTTTTAAAAAGTAATTATCCAAAGCTCATTTCATGTGAGTTCCCTCCTCTTTCCTCTTTTGGATGATTTGTATGTTCCTTCTTGTTTCCATTATAAAATTGCTGGAGGGATATTGCTACCAATTATTTATATGTCTGGTGGACATTGGTATTTTCAGTCCTTCTTCTGAAATAGCTGGACAAGTTTAATCTGAAGCTTATAAATCACTGTGTGGTAAATGAAGCAGGATTTTAAATAAGAGATTGTGGAAAAATGAGCTGAGCTTTCTTTTTCATAATCATAATCATTAAATTTGGCTGTGGTAGAACACTCTTGCATGAACTAGGAAAAATAACCCCGGGATGCAGATCAGTGGTTGTGGAGTGTGTTGTTCACAAGGGGGGTGAGGCACTGCATCACTTTGCCATGGAGAGCATCCTCCTCCACCTCACTCAGCTGGCAGGGGCTGCACTGACCCTTCAGGGCTTCACTGCTCAGCACAGAACTGCAGCAATTGATGCCTCAGGTCTGAAACACTGCCTTGATTTGGGAGACTTCCCTCTGCCTTGGAGGAAAGAGGAGGCTGAAGGTTATTTTCTGTTGCCAGGACAGCTGGATAGGAACATTTTAAGTCATTTTATGTTCTGATTTTAGGGTGCTCGAGCCTTGAATGGGTTATCTCAAGTAACAGGAGGGGGTCTGTGATCTGCGCCTTGCCCAGGGGGCTTGAAAAAGAGCTGGGGATTCTCAGTGCAGGTGGAAACCTCTTTGTGCTGCATTTGCTGTCCATGTGGACAGTGGGCATATCAGAGGAATACCAGGAGAGAGCTGGATTCCTTTGAATTCAGGAACAGTGTGAGTTTCAGGCAGGGCAGAAAAAAATACTTGGAAACTAAATGAGAACTGGTTTGCTTTTCTGTTTGGTTGTGCCAGAAAACACACAGGACACTAATTCTTGAGTAGTCCAACAATTAGACATAATATTCCTGCTCATAAATAAACAAAGTCCGATCAATCAGCTGGTTAAGAGGAAAACCCGGGGTTTGTGATGGCTTGTAGATATTCCTCTCATTTATAGATGTTCCTGTCAAACCCTCTCTGCTGGGAAATAAAAGTTGTGACTGTCAAGACTGTGGAATGAACTCTTGACATCAAACTGATATTTGGAATAAAACTGAGAGGACTGTGGACTGATTTGACTGCTGCTGGAGCTCAGTGTCATGACTGAAAGTCACAACCGGACATTTTTCTATTACAAAGAAGTATAAAAAGCAAAATAACTTGAAATAATTGTTATCCCATTTGGAAGAAGGGTTTCCTAGTGATGGAGCAGGATTCAGTCCTGCTGCAATTGTGACCTCTAGTGGAAAACCGTTTTGTTATCACAGTGATTATGCAGTAAATTGCAAAGTAATTCAGTGTTGAAGTATTCATTATGTCTCATGTCATAGCGTTTCCAGGACTCATGGATGATACAATCCCTTCAAGGCACCATACTATGTAAAAAAATACAATTTATTCCCACTAATGCTTCTGCAAGGTCTCAGCAGGTTTTTATAAAAGCTAATTTTTATAGAAATATGGTCTCAGGCTTTCAGGAAGAGGCTTGAAAAAATAACTGCAGAAGCAGAAATTCCTTGGAGAAGGTTCTCTTAGCACAAGTCCCATTGTTATCCCATAACAATATGTAATGCAGTGCCAGTATTACTTGTGTGCAGATCTGTTGAGACATTTCTAGATATCTGCTCTGAGAGCTATTATAAGGAAAGATTCATCCTGCCATTAAACAAGTGGGCAAGAAGATTTGGAAAACACAATCGAGGAAAACAGTCTGAACACAAAGCCCATGGCACAACAAATGAAAGTTACATATGGTATTTTTCATATTTGGATGAAGACAAAGCTCTTTATAATCCTAAATAATTAAGATAGGTAGGCAGCAGACTTTCTTTAATCTTTAAATAAATGCATGTTGTCTTTGTGTTTCTCACTGAATGCATTTCTGTACATTTGTATTTCCAACTTTTGCCCACCAGCAAGCACCTATTTGATACAGACAGACAGCAGCTTGTTTTGCTTTGAAATAGTTTTGAATCTTGACTAATAGCAGTAAAAAAAGGTGTGTTGTGTACTTGTAGGGTTGCCTTTCTTTTACTTTGAGGGTTTTTACAGTTTGAGCATGAAGGAGTGTACGTGATAAATCACAGCTAAGCTCAGGTACTTGACAAAAATCCCATCCCCCAGAATATTTCTTGGTGCCCTGCTCATTCCAACACCCTGCCCTGTTCATGGAAGCATTGAAAGGCACTGAAATGATGGAGGAGGGAGCACCTCTCACATCTGTGGCACCTGACTCAGTCAAGGTTCCCAAAGCTCCAAGGAGCCTCATCTTCCCCAGCTGGAGTTTGGAAACTGCGCCGTGAGGCTTTAAGGATGAACTTGGAAGTGGAGCAGGGGAAAGGGAAGCATTCCCTGGGGACTTACAGCATCCAGTTTTGATGCTACATAATGATAAGCAGTAGGGAAGAGAGGTTTGTGTGCTGGGACTGATTGAAGTCTCTTTCTTCTTATTTTCAGGGTATGAACATAATCTTCCATGTAGCCTTGGCTCTCTTAAAGGTAAGTGATTTTTTTAGTAATTTATTTTGTTTTATTAAACTGTCTGAAATAGTTTTTAGCTTAAGGTATCATGTCTAAAGGAACAATAATGGCAGGACTTCTGGAGTAGGGAGTGTAAGAGAAATATCATCCATTTGGGTAGAGATGTCTTCAAAATTGTACTTATGATAGATCTGTTTTTATTAAACTTAATTGTGTCATGAAGTTTGTGGAACAGGGAGTACAGTCTAAGGATTTGAATGTCTCATGTAATTACTATTAAGAAAACAATTCTGGTTCATTTCACAGCGTATCTGTTTTGTTTCTGGTCTTGTTTGTAAGCAAAGAGACTGAGTATTATTTGGTATCAAATGTATTTGTCAAGAGAGAAATGGAAATCTTTTGTACCATGGGGAATTTCTCTCTTTGCCTTGGGCACAGAGTTTACCTAAACAAGTAAAGCTGTAGGTGAAGCACTGGCATTTTGGATGCCAAAGTTAACTTACACTGACCTCCATGAGTTGCCTCTAGTTCAAATCCAGCCCCAGGGTGAGGAAATGTCCAAAAGAACGTGTGTTTTACAATAACCCAGCCTGTATTTAATGAAGTCTCCTACAAACAGGAAGTTTGTAGGTTCAGTGTACATTTCCAGGGAAGTGCTCCTACAGAAATGTGCATTTGTAAAAACGAGGGAGGGAAGTGTGTCCTCCTTCCTTCCTGTTTCATGTTTTATTTGCAACTATGGGGGCTTGTTCATATTCTGGTGTTCAGGGCCAGTATGGACAAAGGGAAATCTGGTGGGTTATGTCTTGATCTGCTGTTGAAGAAGGGAAAGGAAGCATCCAACCAGCACCCAGCAGATATGATGGTGGTAGAACAGGTTCTGGGAAGAGGTAGAGGTAGAAGTTAAAGTATTTTGTCACTCTTATTGCAACTAAGAGCTTCAAGAGTTGGTTCTAATTTTGCTTACAGCAGTTCATGTGTAATGTATGTGTGTGCAGTGTGCTGCGTGTGCCTGTTCCAGCGGTAATAGGCTCTGAGGAAATGGGAGGGGAGGTGTTATCCTGAGGAAGTACTTCTATAGTGCAGCCAAAAACAAGAGCAAAGAAAATCCAGGTAAGAAAGAGAAGATTTTAAGCTAGAAATACTCACCTAAGAGCACAGCTCCACAGTGGCACGGAGATGGAGCTGGTGCTTATATGGAACTGAATCAGCTTTATGATCTGCTTTCAGCAGGAATTACTCTCTGTTGGGGAAGGAAATAGTTTTGTACTGTGAGACCCTAAGTATTTTTTTTTTCCTACTCAAATGTCTCCATAATTTCTCCTAATCATTAGGAACCAAGTGGTTTATTGCACTGCTCTTCCTGAGTGACAGAACCTCAGTGTGCTGCAGAAAAAATGCCTTAAGAACTGTGTTTCAAAACTCTTGTTTCTCTCTAAGTCTGAAGTGAATGAAAACAGCTCCTAAAGATTGTTACAGTGATTATTCTCCCATCCACAATCTCTTGGATTATTATAAATTTGGTTGAGGGAATCCTTCATCAGTGGAATATTGGAGTCTTTATTGTGTAAATGCCATTTTACTCACTCCCAGTGAAGTGTGTGCATCCAAATCCCTCATTAAATAGCAACAGAAGAGGAGCTTTTATCTGGAACTCAGTGCTGTGTCTCACTGTTCCATCTGCTGGTGTTCTCAGGGAATGCCTGTTAGTTTGGGAATGACAGTGCTACTTCTGTGACCAATTACCCAAGACATCTTGATGCAGTCGTCTCTGGAAAATAAACACTCATGACACGAGGAGACTCCTTTCCCTTTCCTTCTCCCACACTCCGAGTGTGGGAGTAGCAATGAACAGTTAGAGGATTAGCTGTGGAAGCCAAGGTTTGTAATAGGGCATTAATCTGATTTCTTATTGAAGGGAAAGCGCTGGGGTTTTTTCTGTAGCATCCAAATGTTGTGCTTTTCTGTGCTTTTCTGCTCTGCCCAACCTGCTCAGGCTCCCCGGCTGGGGGCACTGTTTTACAGTGGGAATCAGTCACGGATTTACAGCATGGAGCGACTGCACCTGGATTACTGCGCAGGAAGCTGAGCTGGTAGAAAAGCAAATCCCTCACCTCTCATTTTCTGAGCCGTGGAAAATGTAGTGAAGCACTGGAGTGTGAAAAGAACCCCAGTGTGGAAAAAGGCGGCGCAGAAGCCTGTGGTTTAGAACAGCTCAACAAACAGCACTGATATTTTCATTTTAAAAATCCCAATTTAGACTATTAATTGAGAGTGACAGGAAAATGGAATGGGCTGCCCAGGGAGGGGGTGGAGTCACCGTCCCTGGAGGTGTTGAAGGTGAGACTGGATGTGGCATCAGTGCCATGGGCTGGGAAGCACAGCGGGGTTGGTGCAAGGTTTGGACTTGATGATCTTGGAGGTCTTTTCCAACCCAGTTGATTCTATGATTCTGTGAAAATGTACTATTCCCAATCTCTTGTGTCATCAACTAGTTTGTTTCTTTATTGGAAATTAAAAACACTAAAATCTTCATATATGCTAAGAAAAAGAAATCAATTATAAGCTTTCTTTCATGTTTTAGTATTTCACAGAATCATAGAATATCCTGAGCTGGAAGGGACCCCCAGGGATCACTGAGTCTAACCCCTGGCCCTGCCCAGGACACCCCAACAATCCCCCCCCTGTCCCTGAGAGCGTTGTCCAAACCTTCCTGGGGCTCTGGCAGCCTTGGTGCTGTGCCCACTGCCCTGGGGAGCCTGGTCAGTGCCAACCACCCTCTGGGGGAGGAACCTTCTCCTGACATCCAACCTGACCCTGCCCTGACACAGCTCCAGCCCTTCCCTGGGTCCTGTCACTGGTCACAGAGATTAATTCTTAAATATTTTGTTTCTGATCCTGCAACTCAGCAAAACCAGCTAAGGCATGCTTTGTTTTGGAATTATCAAACTGAGGCAAGTATTAAAATATGTGATTGTGGAGAATTCAGGCTCTAGATTAACTGCTGTTCTGGCTGGTAACTCCTGGAAAGGCAGGGAAGAGCGCACAGTCACTGGAAATGCAAGAGTGAACCAGTGGCTTTTAAAATAGGTCCATATCCAAACTTTTCTTTCTGAAGGTTCACCTACTCATCGAGTGTGTGATTCATAGCATATAAGCTCAACACTTGGCTTGTGGAGGTTTGAGCTGTGTGACTGTTAAAAATATGTTGCTTAACACCAGATGAAAGGCAGAGTTTTGATCAGGAAGGTGTATAATATTCAAATGAAAATGGGGAGAAAATAGGGAGAAATGATGATGTGTTTATTGCTGTTTGTGTTTCCCAGCCAGTGCTTTGTTGTCTTACAGAGGTTCCCTTCAGTACATATAATATCTTAAACCCAGTACTTTTATACATCATTCCTTGAAGTCAGGTGAACATGAACAGCATTTCTGACAGGATTTATGATTTCTGACACTCCTCCCTGCATGTTACAAGGAGTATATTACACAAACAGGACAGCTGTAGTTATTGGCTGTTTCTGGTGGCACCTTTCAGTCCCAAAGCTGTTTGTGTCACTCTGTGCCCTAGAGGTTGGGGGGCAGCATCCCAAGTACAATGGCAGGGATGGCAGATGTAGATTTTAAAAAAAAAGTGTCAACATTATCTTGGATAAGGAGGGTTATTTGTTATCTTTATTTCATTCCATATCTGGACTGAAAAGGACCTCCTGGGCCCAAGAACTGCTTCTCTGCTCTATTATGTGCCATGACATCCATTTCAGAACCAGTAACAGCAGCAGTGTTGCTGGTGGAAGCCCATTTCCCTTATCCTGTGTAAATTTATTACTGATCATTTTACCCTCAGCTACTCTTACATCAGCACTGTCCTTCAACTCAAACAGTCCCCTTCCAGCACCACTCACACTGGTGTTTATCACCTTGAAGTGTTTGTAGAGACCATTCACAGTGTTTATTAAATAAACCAATATTCTCAGTGTTCTTGAACTCCAGAGCATCTCAGTCATTCTCTTCTGCATCACCTCCAATCTGCAGTAAACTTCTTAGAGGTGACAGGATCTTTAAGAGAGGTCACAATAAGTTTTCTGTATTCATGTTGTATTTCCTAAGTTCTAAAAAGTCGCTTCATCTGATAACACTGAGGATTGTGTTGTTCTCTTATATTTGTATGGAATATTATTCTTCAATAATCAAAGGGTTCCACAAATACTATTTCTCTTCTTTAGATGGGGATTTGTATAAGAGCACAAATTCTGAATAAAATTATGCTGCACTTCTGTATCCATTTTCATTTCAATTCTTAAGGAACATACAGTGAATTGTAGGTTTTCTTTTTTCCCTTTAATTATCTTCTTTGGATATAACATCTGACCTAACCCCTCCTGGATTTTGCCCATCAGTAAAACTTGCATATTGTCAATGCAGATAATTAAAACATGTTAATTGTCTTAGAGTCAGGAATGAAATTGCGACAGTTCTTACAACTTTTTGAGAGGTATCAGATGAAAAGTGCACTGAGTCTGTAGGTAATATGTCTGGTATCCAAGAGATAAAACAGCTGTTTCATTCTCGCTCTGTTCTTTCTTTGCATTTGCAATGGCTCAAGGAGCCTGAACTGATTTTGAAGTCAGCACTTGCTTTGAGGCAAAGGTTGGGTGAAGTGACATACAGGGCTCCTTTCCAGCCAAAACTGGGTTTGATTCCAGGGGAGCTGGCTCAGTCCACTCTGGGAGTGCATTATATCTTCAGAAAGCTCTTTCCAAGAGAACCAGAAGCGTCCACATTAGAATCTAAGGCAAGAAAAATATGTTCCTTATATCTATACCCCATTTTTTATAGCCTCTCTGTGTAGCTGATCCCAGGGTAAGAGCTGACACTTCTGGAAGAGAAGAGGATCCTGGCTCTTTGGTGCTGGAGATGAGAACCAGCTGTTCTCTTTTCAAGGCCTTCTGCATTAGGCAGAGGGCAAGAAATTCAGTTTTTAAGAGTCTCTCAGATCACTGTTTTTGTATGTCTGGTTCCTAAATTGAAGATGTCTTTAAGCTGTAGGTTTTTTTGGGCTGAAGAATTCCTCCCCTACCCCAAAAACCAGGACTGGGTGACGTATTGGATATGATCTCTTTAGAAACAGAAATCTGTGCCTGAAAATGTCGAGAATCATTCAACTTCCAGACTACTGATTTTCCAACCTTAATAGAACCAATTTTCTATTTTTAAAAAAGTCCACATTTATCTGCATGCTGAAAATCCATCCTGTCCTGACCAGTTAATATCTTAGCCCATTTGATCTCCTCCTCACACCTAAAATCAGCACAATTTCTATTAGGTGAATGTTCACCATAAATTTTGAATTTTGAGGGTGGAGACGTGTTTTCTTTCAAGGAAGAGTAGCCTGATAGCAGAGAAAATAACATGAAATTTGTTGACCTGCATTTCTTTAGCAGCACTGAACGCTCCTCTAGATATTGATGATTCCTTCTGTTATATTGTCTATTGGTGATTTCTAGATGTTGGAAAGTGAAGATAGTGTTTTCAGGGTTCCATACTATTATTTTTATTATTAATTATTATTTCTAATATTATGTAATACATGTGTATGTCCCATGTACCTAGCAAATCTTGTCATTCTGTGGGAAAATGTTTCAGGAGCATGTGATTGAAGTAAATAAAAACATACAAATAGTCATTCCAGACCACACTTGTACCTTATCTACCCCAGTATCTCACTGCCAACAGTGGATTCATGGGAGAGACTTGTAAGAGCAGGGCAATAATGCTCTTTTCTTTTGCCTCTGGCAGTCTGTGTCTTGAAGACTCTCTGAGAAAGAAGTGGTGTCTCATGTTTAATAACTCTGCATGGATTGTTATTCCATGGGTTTTTCTGCTGGCTCTTTAAACACATGAAAATGAGGAGCTGCGGGGATTTTCTCATCTGAATGATCATTTTGTTTGCTTTGAGCTGTCACCTATGACTTCCACGTCAGGGTCCCGTGTTGGGAGGCATTTTGGACACAGTATCTCTTCACACACCACCCAGGATTTTATAAGTCTACATATCTCTCGTCAACTTCTATTTTCCAGGCTTAATAACCATAGTCTATTTTTGTCTCCTCCTCTGAAAGCCTCTGATGAGCTTTATCCCCCCCCAAATGCTTTTCTGTCTCTATTACCTCCTTTTTGAGATGGGAGGACCAGAGTAATGCATAATATCGGAGATGAAAACACACCCTGCAGAATAATGGCAATCTCTGTTAAAATCTCTGTTCCTTCCCTCTTAATTCCTGCCATTTGGTGCATTTTGTTCACCTCTGCTGTGCACTGAGCCGGTATTTTCATAGAACTCTCCGCAGTGACTCCCAAGATTCCATCCTGAGTAGCAATTGTCAGCTCACAGTCTGTCATTAACATGGAAAATTGATGCTGTTCTCCATATGCATCAATTTACATTTATCTGGATCAACTTGCCTTCAGTGTTCTGTTGCCCAGTCACTCAGTCTCTTATTATGGTTCTTCTGCAGTTCTTTACTGTAACCCCTGTCTTTAACTCCCTGAATAATTTAGGAGCATTTGCAGACATTGTCACCTCATCCTTCACTCTCTCACAGACCCCAGCAGAGAATCTGCTATGGACATTAGTTGGTTTATCATGTTCTCTCTTCATAACGATCAAGATGTAAACTTTGCTAAATCCAGATTACACACTTGTAATTAGCCCTGAAGAACAGAAAGGACAAAGTAATGTCTGATAAGGTAAGAGGTCAAGTTCTTATTGTGGCTATGATATCATTTGTATGGATTTTCAGAGCTGTTCTGGTGCTCAGTGCCTTACCCTTTCATAGGAATAAGCTTGAAGGAGAACTTCCTCGTTGTTATTCCGGTTTAGTCTATTTAGCTTTTCCAAGTCAGTCATTTTTTTCACTGAAATACAGAGATTTAATATTTGTAAAGGACCCCCCATCGAGATCCTTGGTATCTTGCTAAAGAATTCAGAAAATACAGATTATATTAAGTCATGGTTTTATTTGCTTTGAGACTTTATTGGCATTAGCCACTTCTGAGTTCAGTGGGCCTCAACTGTGTATGTCTGAGCAGCTCTGAACTGCATCAGCACCACCTAAACAGGCATTTCATGGATAGGAAGCCCAGGAACAGAGTTTAACTGCACTTGAAGTTCAGATAGTCCTTAACATGGAAATCAAACCAGGAGTAACACGTTTGTCCTCAGATATCCTACTTAGTTACTGCCCTTTGGGCCATTTTTAGTTTTCAAGTTCACTTCACTTAGGCCCTTCTAAAGAATGTGGGACAGCAATCCAGTGTTATGGATAAGAGTTGTGAAGTTTACCTGAAGGAAAAATCAGTTCCTGGTCTGACATGGACAAAAATAAGAGAGAATGTGGAAGTAAGAATGGTAGGGAGTATAAAAATGTTAATGAGGGTTCACTGTTCTGCTGTGTGAAAGCAGCTCCTGGACAAACACAGAACAGTGGATTTCAGCTGATAATTAAGGGAGGTTTTATCAAGCCTTGGAAGTTTTTGGATTTGAGAGACCTCTTTTTAAACAGAAACCCAGGCCTGATGTAAAAATTGTAATACTGGTAGTAGACCACATCTCTTGGGAAGCTAATCCTGTAGTTAATTTTCCTCATTCCTAAAAATTGGCACCTTAGTTATAACCTGAATTCATCTAGTTTTAGCTTCTAACTATTAGATCCTATTATAATTTTCTAGAATTAAAGACTTTATTTAATAAATAATGGCCAGTCTTCGCGAGCGAAGATTTGGGAAAGGTCATTAACCCTTCGAGCCTGCGCAGTGGATTTTTTAGGTGAGACACAGCGTGTGCTGAACTGAGCCCACCCTTTAATCCTGAGGTTCATCTGCCGGGGCCGAGTGAAACTCGGACAGTGGCAGTGAGGGGTCTCAGGACGTAGGTTTGTTTTTAGAGTGACCTTCTCTTAGATGGATTGCCTTACAGGGCTGACGAGCTCCATCTGCCCGGGGGGATCTGGTGGTCTAGTGGTTAGGGTGCAGGACTCTCACTGCTGCGACCCGGGTTCGAAAGACTTTATTTAATAAGCAGTTAATTCTATTTTTCTTAAGCCTAGACCTTAGTGAAAATAAACCAAAATAAACCAAACCTGAATTTCTGTAAGGATCAGAGCTATTAGCTGATTAAAGTCTGACTTATGCAATAAAGAATTTAAGGCTTTTTGCATGGACAGGGCTCTGAATTATCTGTCCTCTTGCCTGTTTTGTCCCTAGGTCACTCTTGACTCTGCTCCTGGTCAGTTCTGTAACCTACTTCCCAATACCCTTAGTATAAGGCTCTTATTTCTTCCTTTTAGTGTTTTGAGCAATGTTTCCATTTGTATATAGAAGATGGAACCTGATGTTTCTAGAATATCATGTTTACCAGCAGGTGTTTAAATTAGAATTCAGTAAAAACAGGCAAAGCTCCTTCCTTTCCTTTCCTCCCTTTCACCCTACAAACAAAATCTGGTGAGCTGGTGATTTAACCTGTGGTGGATAAATGCTGGGCAGAATAACAGACTGGAGAATGAACCACAGTCTCTGGAACTGCGTGTGTGGGGAGTTTGGGAAGAATGGGAGAGTTCCCATCACAGTCTTCACCAGAGTCTTAAACTGGAATGAAACTCGTGTTGGTTGTGGCTTCTTTTTGCTGAAGCGAGTCGTGGCTTCCCTCGACAGGGACCTCAGCAAGCACCCAAAATGCTGTAGCCTTTGCAGATTTTCATCTACAAAACAGTGGTTTGCAACCTGAGCTATTTAAATCAGCTTTCAGAGCACCACCTGTATCAAACAGCCTGTTCACTGCTGCACATTTACAGGTGCTTTAGTTGTCTTCAGTTGGCATCACCTGTCATCTTTGACTTGTGACTTCTGCTTTAACTCTTTTCCCACCTGCTTCGTGTCACTGTGGGCCAAGGTGACCTGCAGGGATGGAGCTACTTTGGTGATAATCCAAGCAAATTTGCTGGTATTTGAAGGGAGTTCACTATGGGTTGTTTATCAGATTGAAAGTAATTCGTTTATTTCTCTAATTTTCTCTGCTTTTTGCAGTACTTACCTAGGCTTGTTCACCATAACTTTAAATGATTTTCATATTTTAACTACTCCTGAACATGTTTATTATTTCAATTCAATGACCCCATGCTACAGATTTTTACTTTGGATGTTTTTCATATAAATATGTTTTTTCTTGATACATTAGACAAATTATTTTTAGACCTAAAGATACATTTGTTTGCCATTAATGTGGTTTAGATCTGTAGAGCTCCTCACAATATTTTAAATTACCACCGTTCAGTTTGTTAGAAATGTATGGAATATTGCTGTCAGCTCCAGTGGGAAATGGGTATTGTTCAGTTGCATATCCCATTTTATGATGAGGCAGCTCAAAAACGAAGGAGCATGAAGACACACTTTGTAAAATGCAGCCCTGTGACATGAAGCAGCAGCAGATGGCAGAGGCACCTCTGCTGTTCCCTGCACGGCAGCAATGCCAGGCAGCTCCAGGTGTGACATCATTGCATTTTCCTCCGGAACATGCAGCAGGTTTCTAGAATCCCTTCAAAAATGTGTGCTGCCATCATTCCCTCTCTGCCCGTCGTCAGCACGGTGCTGGAAACGAGCGCCGTTTGAATTATTTAATCCCGCCCTGGCCAGGCTGTGCACGGCCGGGCGGTGGCCGCCCGGGCTGCTCTCCCCATCCCGAGGGCTTTGCTCCTCTCCCTTCCCCGCCTGGGAAGGTGGGGGTGTCCTGCCCTATCTCCCCGAGCCTGTCATCGTTCAGAAGCCCATGGAATGTAGTCATTGTGTCGCTGGGAGGCCCGTTCCTCCCACCCTGGAGCACTGGAGGATGCGGTGGATGTGCCGTGAGCCGGGATTCAGCAGCCAAGCCCCTCGCAGGGATCTGATGGAGGGTGTTGGGGCGGGGGAGCCCAGCTGTCCCCGCTCACCATTGGCTTCTTATTACGGCATTTTTCCCCAGGAGGCTCCCGGTGCCCAGGCACCCCCTCCTCCTCCTCCTCCTCCTCCTTCCCAACCCCCTCCTTCCCACCCCTTCCTCGCTGATGCTCCGAGCGCTGGTCACAGAGCTGGGATTGCAATGAGCTCATCCCTTTCTCTGTGCAGCCTCCCGACTGCCCGGGCTGTGCTGCCCTTCCCGGCGCTGCTCCCGGCTCTCACACACCCTCACGGACACTGAGCCCTCCCCGCTCGCCCTTGCTCTGCTCCCAGCCCACCTTCCCTGCCCTCATTCTGTGCCATTTGTCTCCTTTTTACGTGCATTTTTTAGATCCATGTTCTCTCTGGTTTGTTTTTCAAATCTCCTTCAGACTCTAGCTGAGCCAACACGGTGGATCATATTTTTCCTCGATTCTTAGCAAAGATGCTTTTCCCTTCTTCCTGAGAGACCGGGGGGCGTTGCTGGAGCGGCCATCCGAGCCCATTCCAGGGATCGGAGGCTGGCTCTCCTAATCTTGCACTTTTGGAAATTGCCGTTCACAAAGCCTGTTCTCCTCACTCTGGATACTTATTACTTCCTGCTCATGGAAGAAGGGGTGCCTTGCAAAAGCCCAGCTGCCAAGCTCACCCCTCCTGCCAAGAAGTCCCAGGACATGCACGACGAGAGGAGCAAGCTGGTGAATGAATATGCGTGTCGGGTGCTGGAACTTCTGGGCATGGGGCATCGCCTCTTTGTGCCTCGGCTGCTTGCGGTGAGATCACCTTTTCTTGACATTAATTCTGTAGGAATTTGCCATCCTCCCTCCCAACCCTGCCCCTGCCCCCCGGAGGGGTGAGAGAGCTCTTGTTTTTTCCTCTTGGCTTCTCATAATCCATCTCCTAAGCACAGAGTCCTTTTTGATGTTAGGTCGGGAGTGCTGGACACTGGTCCTGCTAATGGGGACCAGTGCCACTCCTTAGCCAGCTCGAGGGATCCAGGGCTGCATTATAAAAAAACATCTTTCCTAAAGCCGTGAATGCTTTTGTTCTCAGTCCTGAAAACATTCCAGATAAACAGCATGCCCAGTCGACTTCTAGGTATTGATGCAAAGTGCATTAGTGCTCAGCATTTCAGATTTTACACTTGTGACACCAAAGGGTGGCTTTGAACATTCATCAAAAATCAAGCTGTGTTGATGTCTTTAGGCGTTTGACTGTTTCTGTGCTTCATTTTGAAAAGACAGTTGACAGCGTGTAAAAAAGTTGAAAATACCTGCGTGGAATGCTCTGGGAGATAAATTGTTAAGGGTGTTTTCATCCATCACAGCAAATGCTGCTAGTGTGTGGAGTGGGCTGCAGTCGGTGTGGCACGGTACAGCACAGAGAACGCACTTCTGCCATTTCTCCTGCTGTAAGAGCAGCCTCAGAGCCACAGAGCAGTGGCAAACCCAGGAGTCAGGCCCTGATGCTGGGTGGGTCTGCTCGGGGCTGTTGTCACCACTCCTGGCTGCAGCTCTGAGGGTCGTTCACTCCATGGCCTGGGACACCGGCCTGGCATTTTGGTGTGATCCACTGGTGTGACAGTTCTTCCCTGATCCCCCCCATTTCCTCTGTGCCTTTCCGTTATTCCCAAGCCCATATTGTGGTTATACACAGTGACCTGTCTGGCATTTTCGTTGCACTCCCGACTCCGTCTCTGCAGTGCTCCCAGAAATGCACGTGCTCTGCGTGTTGTAACCTGTTTGGTGTAAAAACAAGGTGGCGAGTTGGACCAACATGTCCCTGCACTGGGAGGTGGCAGATAAAAATCAAAAATTCACTGACTCTTTGATGACTGCTAAAGTTCCGCTGGATTTGGGGACCTACAGTCACTTGTAGAATTGAGTCCAGGGGCCGATAACGTGTGGTTTGAGCTGTTGGGTGTGTTACCATTACTCCAGTTATCTCCCAGTGTACCACAACACTCATCCAGCCTATATCCCATATTGCTGCTGGTCTCTTGAGCAAGGGCTGCCAAATGACTCTGAACTGTGCTATGATGAGCTCCAAGGAAGGTCTTGTTCACTTGACTTAATCAGCCTTTGTATCTGGCCCTCCAGATGGAGAACACCAGGGAATTTCGCAGCCCTCCTCTCCCAGGCAGCTTGGCCTTGCTGATGACATAGTATTGTTTATTAAAAAAGAAAGAAAGAGGGTGAAAAAGGCAAAATAATACAAATAGTCCTTGTGTTGTTAGAGAGACGTGACTTGTGGAATCAATGTGATTCCCTGTCAGGCTTTATTAGCTAAATATACCTCTCCTGACATACATCCCTTTTGACACACACCCTTTGCAGAGAGGCAAGACCGTGTTTCTCATAATATTTTAAAAGTGAGAAATCTCTGAGGACCAAGAATTTGTGCTTTAATCAGAACTGAAGATACTTCAAAACCTCAGCATTTCATAAAATTAAGCACTAGATTTATTTTTTTTTGAGTGTGCATAAGCTTCTCTCTCTGCTGTGATTTTGGAAATAAATGCCTGTGAGGGGCAGAGTATGTGCCATTGCAGTGTGAGGTGAGAAATATCATCTGAAACCTTTATGCCAGTCTTAAAAAAAATCTGATCACCTCCTCACTGCATCAGCTTCCTGTGCTGATGGACAAGTGGAACAGCGCTGGTCCTGGGGGGTTTATTTCCTTTAGGATGACCAGGGGTGGGTGAAGCCAGGAGATTTTCTTGCCCGCATTCATCAGTGTTTTGTGTGGCAGAATGAACTTTGCCTTTTAAGTCTGGAGCTACAACAACCAGGAGTGAATTGCTGAGCAGAGGGATGTTACTGGGTGTGCACAGGATTAGTGCCATGTTTGTGGTCTCAGCTCATCGTGTGCAAACCCAGAGCTGCTTTGTTCCCATAACACTTTTGTACCAAACAGTGTGTTACAGAGCATGGATGTGATTTGGAAAACGTGTTTGATAATATCTGGGCATAGGGGATGCCAGTAAAGGACTCATTTGATGTATTGCCCTAGGAGTGTGTGCTGATGTTACTGTGGCAGCTTAGCTTTATCCACTGAACTTCTCCAGGCCTGGAGCCCAAGTTTATCCAGGACAGAAGGTCAGGATCATCCTCTGGGAGTCACTGAGCAGCTGGTCAGGCCTGTGGCTCGTGTTTAAGGGCAGCACAGAGCAAAGTCGTGCAACATGCAGCACTGCAGTGGGTTAGACAAAAACAGCCTTGATTTTACTGTACATCTTGTTGAAGAAGTTAAAGCCGCATCTGTGTGTTACAGGCATTAAACAGATAGAAGTAGATGCCTTTATATTATGTGTATGTATATTTTGTTCTCAAAAATTGGAGGATCCTTTTAAACATTTTGAATTTCCTAGAAGCAAATTAAATAGTAGAGCAAAGCACAGCCAGACTCTTTTCAGCCTTTAACTTGGCCTCGTTCGTGACACATGTTCATTAAAGTGTGAAACAGGCAGTTTATGCTCACTGACATTCTACAAAAAATCTAAATATATATGTAAAATTCTGTGGAAATTAGTGATTTTTATCTGTATGAAGGAGGAAGTATTAAATTAAGGAAGTGCAGTGTGGTTGTTCCAAAATTTATTCTGCCGTATGAGTTCCCAGTTGGGAATAGGAGTTTTAGTTGATACAGTCAGTAATAAATGAGGCTGCAGAATAATAATAGAAGACAGAGAAATTAAATTAAAGAAAAAAGCCAAGGCTTTGTCCTTTGTCTTAATCACATTTCCTAAATAGTTTTGAGAATGTAGCAGTAACATTATTTACTAAAAAATCTAAAAATAAACATCATTTAAGTCTCTCAAATTCTCTTCCTGTTTCTTGAACATTTACATTTTTTCCAAACAAATATAAAGGCAACTTTATATTTGAAAGCTTTGTTAGAACTTGTGGGAAAGGGCTTTCCCTTGGTTGTGACTCATCCGTATAAGATAATTTTATGAATATATTGAAATACTTAAGTGATGGGGGAAGGACATTTGGGGACATATTTAGTCAAACCCTCAAAGGTAAACTGAGCCTTTTGACCATAGTTCTCTCTGTGTTTCCTTGTTTGCCTGGGATTAAAAATAGATTTTAACCAAAAATACGATTATTTAAAAATTACATCTAGAATAATAAAAACTGTCATGAAGTCACCAAGTGCACAAAAATGAAATGCACTTGCCAAACTTTAATTATTGGCTCATTAAACTTACAGATGGTTTAGTGAAATCAGCTGTTGAAGAGTTCCAGGAGCTGAGTGACACAAACCAAGGGGTGTACAAATCTCTGCCTCTCAAAGAGCTGCCAAAAGGTCCTGGGGATGTCTTTATGAGTTATTGATTAAAATCACAAAATGTCAAGAAATGTGAATCCTGGGATGCCAGAATTTCCATTTTTATTTTTTCCCTTGTGATTTTAATAGTGAAACTAATTTTTTGATCAACAGATTATTTTAAGGAAATGAAAACATAGAAGGAGCTGACAAGTCTGGGCTCCACCACTCATTTAACCAACAATGGGATGGTTTACAGTTTTCGTAACTACAAGATGAGTTCAGCAAACTCTGTCAGAGAAGTTCTTATTTCCATGATCTTGTGGGATTTTCTACAGATGTTTCAGGGTTGAGAACTCAAAATTGTCTATAGTTACAGTTTAATGAGAGTAATTTGTTGGGGACTGTTAAAATAGTATTAGAGATTCAAGCAGGGGCCTGGGAGACTTAAATGTTTTACATATAATTCTGTTTTCTGACAATTATATGTGAATATAATTTTTCTTTTATAATAATAATAATTTGCCTTATAATTTTTTCTTTCCATCTTTTTTTCTTGTTTATTTTTAAATTAAGTGCTGTGGACATAAAGATGAGGTACATCTGCGGTCCTGAAGTTTGACAGGGCTACTTAATTGTTGATTATTACCTTTTTAAAAGTTTTTTCCTTCTCTGCTTTCTAAAATAATTCCAAACCTCTAAATGCATTTTGCTAATTTAACAAAAAACATAAATTAAATACAAAATGAAAATAAAAATGCCTGGTCAAGACCTCTAGGAAGAATCTATGCAGTGGACTTGGCAGTGCTGGGTTAACAGTTGGACTCAGTGGTCTTAGAGGTCTTTCCCAACCTTAATGATTCCAGGATTATGAAACCTTTACTGCTTTTCCACCACCTTTATCCATTGAATTCCACCTGGAAGTGCTTGGTTTCCAGCTGGATTTGTGGTGCTGGGGGGTGCTCCCACCACTCTCTGACACTTCCAGAGAATCCTAAAACCAGCCCATCGGGAGTGTGAAACGGTGATCTGGCCTCAGGTGTGGCAAAAGCATTCCTAACCTCAGGAAAAGCAGTGCAGGAGCAGTTGGTGTTGGATCTGATTCAGCGGATACCAAGTGCCCCAGCTCTCCGTCAGCACCACCCCGGCCTCGGCTCACTGAGCCAAGCCCTGCTGCTGCCAAGTGCTCGTGGACAGGATCAGATGGGAGAGCTTCGGAAGCTGAACATTTCTCATCGGCATCCCACAGGCAGCTTTTCCTGTGTCCCTCCAGGGATGACCCGGCTGCTTCCTTGGCAGTGAATGAAGGGAGGATCAAACAGGTTTTGGGAGAACTCTAAGGAAAGAAAAGAACAGAGCTGGAGAAAGACTTTGGACAAGGGCCTGGAGTGACAGGATGAGGGAGATGGCTTCAAACTGACAGAGGACAGGATTGGATTGGATAAATGGAAGAAATTGTTCCCTGTGAGGGTGGAGAGGCCCTGGCACCGGTTGCCCAGAGAAGCTGTGGCTGCCCTTGATCCCTGGAAGTGTCCAAGGCCAAGTTGGACAGGGCTTGGAGCAACCTGGGCTAGTGGAAGGTGTCCCTGCCCATGGCAGGGGGTGACACTGGATGAGCTTTAAGGTCCCTTCCAACCCAAAGCATCCTGTGAATCTGTTATTCTGAGTGGATTAACAACATCAATTAAACATGAATTAAACTTTAAAACTACATGTATGTAACATACTTACTGCCTGAAATGAGGCAAAAAATTAACACAGAGTGTTACTCCTGAGAAAGCGGAGGATGCC
This sequence comes from Lepidothrix coronata, assembly GCF_001604755.1. Lineage (NCBI taxonomy): Eukaryota > Metazoa > Chordata > Aves > Passeriformes > Pipridae > Lepidothrix > Lepidothrix coronata. The sequence continues at coordinate 596,404 of NW_016690468.1, forward strand.
CACATGGAAATGGTGGTGGTGGTACTTGAGCAATTAATTCAGCAATTAACCTTAACCAAATGTGCCTGGGCTGCTCCTGAGGTACTTGCAGTGAGATCGTTACACAAGGTCTCCACTTCGTGTTGACACAGATTTGTTTACCCTTGCTGGGTAAAAACCTTGACATGCACATTTTTGAGATGGTGCCCTAAATGTCTTGTGTGGACATTCAGCTTCTGTGAACTGTTTAAAGGAACTATCCCAAGGCTTGGGATGTCATACCTGCTGGATCTCTTGGGGCAGGTCTGAGTAACCCTAGGGTGAATACATTTGTCCCTTTGAATTGCTCCGTCAGTGGGAGAACTGGATTAATGCTCCATGTGTAACATTTTCTGACCTGTTGAGCTTGATCCCACACTGAGAGGTGCAGGATTGTGGCAGATGTAGAAATAAGCATGTAAAACATTTTCTGGCACGGTGTTCTTTGAGAAATTGTGTCACAGACTCCAGCACATTGACTTGCTGATGCCTCGTATGAGTCATATGTTCTGCTCTTCATGTTTGTGCCTATATATATTAAAAAAAAAAATTAAAAAAATATAAAATATATATATACACACAAATTGTCTTTCTAAGGCAGCACTATGAGAATCAGCAATGGTCTAATGCATAAGCTTTCCAGAAAATATTATAATTTCTCTTAGGTTTTTGGTGTTTGCTTGAGTTTTGTTTCTCTCCTCACTGACATCCTGACAGGCTGAGCCAGAATCATTTCTCACCGGGCAGGTACAGAAGGATAAAATCCATTCCCAGGTTGCAATCCTCTGTGCTGCCCTGCCTGGGATTCCTTGGATGGGCTTTAGTCTCTGTTAGTTTTACAAGGCAGGGTTAGAGAGCTGATTTCAAGGAGGATGGTTTTGAGCTAATGTGAATATTGGTGGCTTGGGATGTGCACAGTAAATGATAAACCCAGTAAAAGAGAGTGGCTGCACGTTCCCAGGGCTTACTGTAGTTCCCTGTGTTTAATTGCAGACCTCCAAAGAGGACCTTCTACAAGCTGATTTTGAAGGAGCTTTAAAATTCTTCAGGGTTCAGTTGCCCAAGAGGTACCGAGCTGAGGAGAACGCCCGGAGACTCATGGAACAAGCCTGCAACATTAAGGTAAGGGTGGACCTCACTGCTGCTCCTTTGCCCAGGGTTCATGCAGGAAACTGTGGAAAATAAAGATGTCAAATCATTAGCTTATTACTTTTTATGTATGTTTGTGTGCACACCTTTTATCTTTGAACAAAGTGAATCTCTGACCTTTCCCTCTGTCTGCTTGGGCACAACCTAATAATTAAAACAGAAAAATGATGCGTTATCAACAAACATTCATCAGAATTCACTAATTCATTAATTGATTTATAAGCAGTGATTACACTAAACCAATTAATCACTGTATTGTAATCATGCAGCCAAAGCTCAGATATGATTTGTTTTGCTCAAAAGCTATTTGCCAAGTGCTGCTGTATGATAGAGTTGAATTAGGGTTTGTATATCAAGCTTACCAAGACAGAATATGTGTTCATATTCTACCCTACCCAAGGCTGGCTGTCTGTCAAAAGTCAGGCTTCTCTGAACATGTGGACCAGAACTATTGGACTTGTCAGGAACCAAATTAGGGGAGCCTGACTGTAAGTTTTGAGGGTGGAAATCTGTTTAAAATGGCTGTAGAGGTTCATAAAGCCGTCATTTGAAAGATCTGGGATTTTTTTTTTTGTTGGAATACGTAGAGCTGTGGATGGACTTAATGTTTGATCTTCGAGAAAAGTGTTTTTTCTCCTTCTTGGAGTGTGAGCACTGATGGGAAATGCACGTTTGGTGTGGTCCAGTAATGCACTGAGAAAATCTCACCAGGAAGAATGTTCACCTAACCCTGCCTCTTTTTATCTCTCAATTTATTAATTTCCTTTGTGCTGCTTAATTTCATCATTTATTAATCAAGGGGTTTTTCCCTTCTAGTTAAAACACTGATCTTATGAAAGAATGGGCTGTGATTCCAGCCAGGAAAAAGAAGATCTGTGCAAAGGTTTTAGTAAAATTGAACTTGGATTTCAATTCTGCTGCTGAAAGGAATTTTTGGGAGTACAAGGCTGCAGTTTCATGTTTAGTATTTAGTGCTCTGCTTGGCTGTTAAAAATGAGTAGTTTAAGGACTTACCCAATACAGGAGAATTATCTTTATGTCCTTTACTCCATGTGTATTTTTCTGATGAGTGGTTAAAATAGAAGTTCTCGTGGTACTTTTTGGAAGAGATATTTGCAATTTTCTCATGCCTGCCTTTCTCTTTTTCTCATGCAATATATTCTGTGCCACATGCTGTTATTTGTCATTAATTTTTCAGTCAGTACTGGGTACATGTGTTTGTGATGTGCTTTGCTGGGAAAGTGTTTTGAGATGCACAGAGCAAAGGGGGTGGGTTCAGCACCTGGGGCCTGTTAAAAGCAGAGACTAAATTTCTGAACTGTGTGATGTGAAGGGAAGGCAGCTGAAAGGTTTGACTGTGAATCCACTGCATGCACAGGATCTCACACATTTTGGATTCTGGTGTTTAAAAGAAAAGCTCAGGTGAGTGCAGCAGATGTGGAATCAGGGCACTCCCTTGCGTATTAGAGGATTAGTGGGAATTATTGAAAAACAGGGAGAATTCAGAGCCAAGACCTGGGTTATCAGGGATAAGAAAAAGTTGAAGATTGAAGTCACCTTCCGCTGTGTTAGTAACGCCCTGCTCTGGTGTAATTAGGGAGCTCGGTTCTGCTCACTCACTGAGCACACAGCTCATCCCTCATTCACTGTGAGACATAGCAGGGGATCTGAACTGTGTCCTGAGCATCTTGTGATGGTTAAGAACATCTGAGCTCATGGAGGAGGGTGTTCTGAAGCCCAGGTTGTTGTCAGGATTAATGTCATAGTCAGGAAAGATACTCCAAAGACTCTTAACACAGGTGGTGAGGTATTTAAAAGAAAACAAAAAGCTTCAGGAACTTAATGGGAGGAAATTCAGTGCAAGACCCTGTTGGAGGGAGGGTGATGTTCATTTTAAATGATTCTGTGTTCACTCACTTGCACTCCCTCTGTCCCAGGTGCCCTCATCCCCATGGCCTTGTGCTCCCTGACACCGGCGTTACTGGTGTGGGACGAGGGTGAGGGACAGTGGCTGCAGAGCTCTCCCCGTGCCTTAGGTTCCTTGTAATTGGTGACAATAAACTGGCTTTTGGACACACTTTTTGTACTGTTTGAGAGGGACAGGAACACGCTGCCCAAAGCAGTTGTGGAATCTCTGTCAGAAGACAGAGTGCCCTGAGCCAGCTGCTGGCAGTCACTGCCTTCAGGGGGGTGCTTTAGACAAGACGTTCTCCAGAGGTCACTTCCAGCCTCAACTACCGTGTGATTCTATAATTGGATGTTGTAACCATGGGATTTATTTACCAGCAGGTGCAAATAATTGCAGGAGTTGACATGCTCACACAGGAAATTACAGTCTTGATAACCATCACTGCCAAAGTCCCAGGGAATGCAGAGGTTGGATGAAGAGCACTTGTCTGTCTTATTGAATGCAGCAAAACTTGTTCTGTTCAAAAACACCCAAACCAGACCCTTAACTATGCTTTTTTGTGCTGCATGAATGTGGCACTGTGAGTCTTTCCACTGTTTCTGGGCTATATTAGTATTTATAGACTAAACACCAGATGTTTTTAGAGCAAATATCACACAGTTAAGTGCCAGGGAGGATTTTCTTTGGGTTTCTAAGCTAATTACAGAGGCACAAAAATGTGAAAACAGAACTGTGGTGTGGCCAGGTTTCATAGCCTTGTTATATCTTTTCTAGTGTTTATTTTGCTCCTGCATTACTGCAAAACAAAACAGGAGTTTAACATGTACTAAAAATCCATCTCTCCTTGCTTGCTTTTTTTACCTTGAGCTCTAGCTGAGCTACATAAAGTTCCAGAGGAGGCAAATTTAAAACTAGTTGGTGTTTTTTCTCAAGTAATTTCGTAAGTTTTTCTGTGTGTCTGGAAGCCCAATTTGATAAATGAATGAATGAATGAATAAAAAGCCTATTTTAGGTTAATGAAGGTTGATCTTAATGATGCTATTTTATGAAAACAGCCGACAGATTCTGCACACTCACCAAATCTGCCTCAGTTGCCTTTTGATCTGGTAATGCAGTTTCTCTTGTAGAGATCCATGTGTCCTAAAGAAGTTGTAATGGTGTTGGATTTTAATGGAAGAGTTCTGTCAGCTCTGTTCTTGCACTGACTTCAGGCAGGTGAGGTGTAGAATGCCTGAAAAATGTAGAATGCCTATGAAAATTTCCTGGGTTGCCAGTTGTCAGGTGGGATCAGGGAGTTGTGCGTGTTTCTCTGTGAGTGTCCCATGACATTTGGAAATGGAGCAGAGCTGACGTTCAGAATGTGTTCCACTGCAGCCTGGGAATGCCCTGAGGTTGAGTGTAGCAGACAGGTAGGTGGGAGATCCTGGGAAGTTCCCTGTGGGGTGTTCCTGTTGTGCCCAGTGAAGGTGGGGGAACACATGGGGTGGGATACACAGGAACCTGCAGGGAGGGTTGTTCTGTTATGGGGCAGCATCTGTAATCACACCTTCTCTTACCTGGCTCAGGGACTCCTGGCCTCATCTTTCACCATCAACAGTGGCAGGAAAGACCTGGAATGTTGAAGTTCTTCTATGAGAAGCTCCTCCCTAATCCTGTAAATCCCCCCTCTGTGGAGGAAATCGGGCTCACCAGCAGCGTGGAGGCCACTGCTCTCAGCACCTTCATTGAGAGGAGCAAATGGCCCTGAGAAAAAACGGTGCCTTTTTCCAATGCAAAGCAAACACACACATTTTTGTCACCTGTCACTGTACTGACAAAGGGTGGGGATCCCCCCTGGGTGCAGCCACAGCTGGAGCTGGCACCAGGACCGTGGGGAGTGAACTGGCTACGGCAGGGGGAGCTCTACTAAGCTTTCTCTCATCCCAGAATTGTTCTTTGAGTGATTTAAAGCAGATTTACTTTATAATGTTGCTGTTTAAATGTTTATAATTCAGAGTGGTGGTTTGAAGCTCACACCTTCCTGATGTGGGTGACTGGCTTCATTCACACCTCTAATGCTGGTTTATCTGGAAGTGCTTTTTTGCAGGCATGGTTTAACAGGGACTTATGTATTGATTTATGTGAGTTTCAATGCACAGGAGTAAAAATAGCTGGCTTGCTCTCTCCTCTCTAGAGCATTCTCTCTCTTTGTGCTTATCTGTAGATATGTGTAGTTATCCAAGTACTTGGGGGTTTTGCTGTTATAAGTCAACACAAATGCAGCAGAAAAGCAAAGGAGGGATCTGCAGAAAGGCCCTGAGACTGTACAAGCCTTTTATTCCTTTGGTTCTACTGATGGTGTATCTGATTAATCTTCCAGTATGAAGAACAGGGGAAAAATTGCTCATTTATCAACTTCTCAAGAAAAGGCCAAAGCAAATTGAAAAGGGTTGGGTTGGGACCTGTAGAAGCCCCTTCCGTGGCTGTGTGTGATTCCTTATGAAAGCCAGTGATCAATTCCCCTTCTTCCGTTATCTCCGAGGTGCAAATCCAATTGTCCTTGTGAGGAGGGTCGTGGTTTTTAATGCCTGTTCTCTTTGCAGCTCCAGCTCCCTTAGTTCTGCTCAGATTTGTGGTGTGAGGCAGCACTTGGAAATCAGATGAGAGTGCCTGAAGAGGGGTTGGATGTTAAATATTTTTGTAAGCTTGGTAATAAGCGTTAACAGGGTAGAAAGGGATGTTGTTAATTTAAAACAACAGTTTCAGCTTGGAATGCTTATTATTTAAACTTATAATTGTTATTATTCCAGTGAGCAGGCATGTTGCCCAGTAGTGATGTTATATTTTCATGGTGTTTAAGCATTAGTAAAACTGTTCAGTTGTTTTATTTTGTTTGTTTTGTTTGGTCTTTTTTTCATTTGTGCTGAATTGGCGTTGTAAGTGACATCAGGTATATTGATAATTTTTCATCAGTAGGAAAGGAATGGGATTTTGCTATTGATAGCTAAATATAATCACATTTTAACCATCTAAATTAGCTTTTCAACTTGAGTACAAATATTGTAGTAGTCACTTGTTGGCATATGTAGTAAGTAATGACATCCACAAGAGCAGTGTGAAGGTAAGGATCTTTAAAATAAAAGTTTGAGGTGGAAAAGTGGATTGGAACATTTATTGTCTGTATCCCCAGCAGTTGTATCACAGTGTATATCGTGAAGGGTTTGCCCAAATTATTAGTGGTTTCATTCAGCAAGGCGAGGGACATCTGAAAGCTGCTCCATGGTCCAACAGGCCACCTAAATCTGCCTTGTTCACCTTGGTGCCATCAGGAGTCAGGACTTCCCAGGATAACAGATGTTTCCCATTCCAAACAGAAGCAGGAAAGCATCTTCAAAAGGTCTTTTGGCTTAAGGTTTTCCCCTAGATGAATTACAGCTCCTTTCCATCCCTGATTCTGAAAATAGTACAGAGAGCACGAGATGAAGGTGGCAGGGAGTCGCACTGTTTGACAGCTCTGTCTTCTGGCATCTTGGCACCTTTGCCAGAATGTGTCTAAAATAACTCAGCTCTAGGCGTAAAAGGAAGTGAATGTTTTTCCCAAGCTGAACTGGACACACTTAAATCCCAGGTGTGGGCTGGCTGGAGCATGGAGTCACCTCCTGTGAGGTGACACGTTAAAGCATCTTACAGACAGTTTTACAGTGGTCTGTATGTCTGTAGCAGGGAGTCTGGAGTTCCTCTTGACAGCACAGTGTTCAGCTTAGTTGTTCTTTAGAGGAGAAAGTCTCAGCTCTCTCTTCCTTTCAAGGAAACAAACCTGGTAACTGATTCTCTTGAGGGATGCCTTGGGTTTGACTATGGAGAAAGCCTGTGATGATGGTGCCAGGCAGGTTTGCAACACCTCTTGTTCTCACAGTACAATGATGGCCTTTTTGAAGACACTTTGGTGATAAAAAGAGGCCATAGAGGAAGATCAGCAGGGTCCCAGGATGGGCACTTAAAACTGTAATTAAGAGGAATAAACCCACAGGCTTTCACATTTTGTGGAGAAGACATGTAGGTAAAAGTACAGATGCAGAAGTGAGCTCTGTGCCCCTTATTTATGCTGGCCAAGAACTGTTCCTTGATATTGTCTTCAGCATCAGCAAAACTGTTAAGGCTAAAGATGGAGAAATCTCCCTGGAGGTGCAAATCCCCCTGTGCTTTCTTGGGCCAGGTCTGAGGAAGCAGGTAGCAGCTCAGCACCAGAGGAATTCAGAGGAAATCTGTTTCTTCTCATACAAAAGACCCAGGGGCCAAGGCACGACCCTTGCCAACCAAAGTCTCTGTGTTGTCTGTGACCCTGAAGAGTATTATGTCTTTACTGTTTTAGAACGCAATTGCTGTGACATGAGAAACTCTATTCTTCCCTCTGAACAGTGGAGGAAGAAGCTCTGTTGTCTAAAGGCAGTTCAGGGCACCCAAGGAGAATGATCTTTTATTTCTAAGTTTAGAAATCTTAGAATACATGTGTTGGGAAGTGATTGCATTTGAGCAAAAAAAAAAATCAAGCTGCCTTTTGTCTTTCTTGATCAGCCTTTCTCATATATGTCCTTCTCAGAAAGGCTGTGGTTATTTTATTTCTGCAGATACTACAGAATAAAAAATTAAGTTATTGGAAACAGATCAGGACTATGGTTTGGTTTGGTTTGGTTGTCCAGAGACACTTCCATCCGTGGAAGTGTCCAAGGCCAAGTTGGACGGGGCTTGGAGCAACCTGGGCCTAGTGGAAGGTGTCCCTGCCCATGGCAGGGGGTGGAACGAGATGATCTTTAAGGTCCCTCCCAACGCAAACCATTCCATGATTCTGTGATTCTGTTCTATGATTCTATCTTCCAGAAAGCTCCAGTAATCCAGATCTAATGGCTAATGCATGGAGTGGCTTGGGGGAAAAAAGCAGTGATTCACTCTCAGTGTAGCACAGAGAACAGTTGGGATGGAACATTTGTTTCATTTCATTGGATTTTCGACAAATTAAATGAGGTGACAAAACCTGAAGCACTTGTGCTATCCTGAGACCTGAAGCTAAACTTTTAAAAATAATTGGGAGGAGAAGGAAAAGGCAAAGCCTAACAATGTTCCCTTCTTTCCCCCAGGGCTTTTGCAAATAAACAAGAGGCACTGGGCACAGTGTCTTCATGAATTTTTGCTGGCGTTTGATTTCTCGGGCACCTGCACTTGAGTTTCTCTGCTTTGAAAATGAGCAAACAAACAAAACTAAGTATAGAAAGATTGTGTCTGCACTTCATAAATGCAGAGCTCTGCAGGGACAGCAGCTTTTAGAGCTGAAGGCCCTATTAATAACTTGCCATTACAAACCCCAGGCATTGTTTTTGCCTTTATCAATGCTGTTACAAGTCAAATTTGGCGAGTCATTACTTGGCTGTTCTCTGAGCAGTGTGTAGCTACTGGAGCAGGAGTGGATCTGGGGGCTTCAGGAGGGCAATATTCACATTTTTAGGATCTCCTGATGGCTTTGCCTCAGGATTCTCTGGCTTTCTGCAGTTAATTGCTTATGTATTTATGGTATTATAGCTTTGTTTCTCTTGAGGAGAATGAGTAGTGTGGTAAACACTGGGTTAGATTGTTTACATTGTTAAATTTGGTTGTGTTTGGGCATAAATAGATTATATCAGGTTGGTAAACGAAGGTGAAGAGCTGCATGCCAGCGGCTTTGGAGAATTCAGAGTAAGTGCTACATAGAAACATCCCAAGTATATTTATCTCCATTTTTAGAGGTGCTTCATTCTGTTTAAGAACAACAGTATGCCAGTCTGTTCTTCCACGGATATTTAAATAGTGTTGTGGCATTTGGCTGTTTCATGTTGCTGAAAGCCAGAATAATTCCTCTGTAAATGATTATTTTTCCTGCAGTGCTGTGAACTCCTGGGGAGGGAGGCGTGAACCCGCTGCCATATCAGCCAGCAGAAGTTCTTTCCTGCTGCAGCTGTTTCAGGGGAGCACCCACAGCCCTTCAGGGGCGCCGGTGAGTTGTGGAAGCCAGGAGGGGGATGACGGTTCCTTCTCTTTGCTCTCGTTCTCCCACTTTCCTTACCTGCACAACAAAACCTCCAAGGATAGGAAGGAGTTCTGAAGCATTATTATGGGTCTGTTCACTGGGAAGCCTTTACCATGGACCTCATTGTCCTATTGAGTTGTTCAGGCAGCAGGTGAACATCAAGTTCCCTGTTGTGTTACCCTGTTTGTTATTCTTTCAACTTCCTTTGCTTAATTAATTAATGCAATTTCCTGGACAATAATTCTTAACCAAAATTTGATTCTGCAAATTAGTTAGAAGCCATGGAAAAAAACAGAAAATATCATCTCCAAGCAATTAATCAGCATAATAATCAGTGTAGATGCAGAAATCTGGAGAGGGACTGTTAACAAGGACATGGAGTGATAGGACTGAGGGGAATGGTTTCAAACTGACAGGGGTTAGATGGGATATTAGAAAGAAATCCTTCCCTGTGAGGTGGGGAGGCCCTAGCACAGGTTGCCCAGAGAAGCTGTGGCTGCCCCATCCCTGCAAGTGTCCAAGGCCAGGTTGGACAGGGCTTGGAGCAACCTGGGCTAGTGGAAGGTGTCCCTGTCCATGGCAGGGGGTTGGAAGTGGATGATCTTTAAGGTCCTTTCAAACCCAGACTATTCTGTGATTCTGTGATAATCCCTTAAATCTGGAAGTATAGGCAGGAATTCAGTGTGCACACACAGCTCGGGCCAAAGACAGTGTGTCAGGTTGAGTCACTCAGTTGCTGTGACAACAGAGCTGCAAAATCTTCAGCTTCAACAGTCCCCCAGCCCAGCTGCATCTGCACATGGCGGCAGCCTGGAGGGCCCTCATCACTCCTCCTCTGAGTAAGAAATACAGGGGTACCTTCACTAACATACCTACACTGGGGCTGACATAGCTTGGAGAGGCCCAGAGCTTAAGGCCCTGACTTCTGGAAAAAAAAATAAAACTATAGCTGAAATTCTTTGCAGAGTCAACTGATTGTCTGAGCAGCTCCTTTTTAATCCCAGAATCCTTTGGTTAACCCATAGCTCAGAGCACAGGATCAGTGACCTTATCGTGCATCCTGGCAAGGAACAATTCCATGGCAGTCGGAGTAAGCACCTGCTTGTGCCACCCGGGACACTCCCTCTTCACACAGCAGGGAATGTTGATTCTGTTTCAGCGAGTCAGGAGCAGTGGATAGAATGGGAAAGGGGTCAGGGCTTTGGTCCCTCATTGCCTAACGAGGGTGCCGTGCTCCGCTGGCTCCTGCACTCCCCGAGGCGCCTGTTGCTGGATTCAGGAATGCCCTCTCCATCTGGGAAACTGCTTTCCCCACCTTGGGCTCCTTTCCCACCATCAGTGACACACACAAAATTTATGGTCATGTGGCTCCTCTTGATGACTTTGCAATCTTCCAGCCCTGTCAGGAACGAGGAGAAAAATTCCATCACCTTGTCACCACTGCACTGCTTTCAAATGTTAAACAGTCCTGAAAACAGTCGGTGTGATGTCTCTCCTCCTGCAGTAGAGAGGAAGGGGGTTCTCTCGCTGGAAGGAGCTGTATTTTGGTGCCTGCAAAATATAGATCCCAGCACAGTTTTCTTTATTCCAGCCACTCATCCAGACTGTCTTACTCACACTGGCATCACATGGACACAAATCCTGTTGCTTTTAGTAGCAGCAGGAAGCTCAGAGGCAAATTTGGCCCTTGTAACGTAGAGTGAAAAGTAGGGTTGTGTTGTAATGAATGTTCTCCAAGAGGACTTGCCTTGTTTTTCCCTTTTCCTAAGCACAACGTGAAGTGGGGCCTGTTCCTTTTGGAGGAGGAAGGACATGCAGTAGGAAAGCAGCACCTTGCTTGGGACAGTTTGTGTTTCCCAGGATTCTGATGAGGGGTTCTACAAAGGCAATGACTCTCCAGTCCAGGGGGCTCTGTTTTAGCCATGTAGTTTTTTTGTTTTGCCCTGAGATGCACCAGAACCACTTCACCAGCTGATATGACAAACCCAAGCACTTCAAGACTTGATAAAAATGCTTCTGATCAGGGCCAGGGGTGTGAAGGGGAAGGAGGCGCTGCCTGGACTCTGGGAAAACTCCCCATCCTGCTCTCCAACAGCAGAGGAACTCCAAGCCTGAAGTGAAAGGGCTCCTCCCAGGCACAGCACTAGTTGCTGGGGGGAATTGGGAGCACGGCTGGTTGTGGCTGTGCCAGAGTCCACCTCCACTGCCCTCATCCATCTCTCTCCATCAGGCAGTGTCTCCTCTGGAAGCGGCTCTGATTGAAAGGAGCAGCACATTTATAGATACAGCACTGGGCTGGGAGCTCACACAGGGGCTTGATGGGATCCCTGGCTCCCCTGGGAAGAGCTAAGAGTCCCTCTCTATCTTCCTTCCATCTTTACTGGGACATCCACAGTGTCAGTAATGATCCTGCCTGGCAGGAGGACTTTGCCACACTCAGTGTTTGCAGGCTGCCTGTTTAAACAAGGGAACAATTTACCCATACAACTTGGGGATTTTCAATCTTTGATCCATCAGGCAGGAATGTTATACAAGATTATATACTGCCACAGGAATTTGGGGAAGAACTGGTGGGAAGGTGGACAAAACTGAGAAATGTTCAAGGCCCTGACTAAGAGATTTCACATGTTCTTACTGATGAGGGCTTGAGTAGAACAAACACCTGTCGTAAGGTTATATGGGGCTGGGGTTTGTATTTGTTTCCTTTTTTGTTGCTTTTATGATATAATGTGAATTGTAAGGATTACAAGAGGATAAAGACATCTGTGCTCTGGGAAGCTTCTCAGAAAGATCAGTAATGATGCCTCTTAACTTTTTAATGTGCCTTACACTGCACTAATGGACCTAAACAGCATTTTATTCTGAAGACAAGTTTGTTGCCATCAGAAAGGGAGGCTTTGCTGCTCCAGGAGTGTAAGAACATACAGCAGCTGTAATGGAGGAAAGTACTGAGCTTTTCTTTTTGTGACCTTGTCCAAATAGGACATAATTACAACATAATTCAGTTCTGAAAGTCTGGAAACCAGGGCATTTGACAGAGACTGGCATTTTAAGAGAAATCGGCCCATGTTTCAGTACATCATCTCTTTCAGACTTCTAAGCACTGCTGATGCTATTTGCTCTTCCTGCTTCCCTTTTTCCACTCTTAATACATGATCAGAACACAAGATTCTGGCAAATGGGCAGCACTGGGTCGAAGTTAACCTTGTAAATCAAACCTGGTGTGGTGGAGAGTGGTGTGAGCCGGTTGCTGTGTACCTGGTATGGTTGTATGAAGAGATTAAATCCTGGAATGCACACCTGCAAGGACTCATTTAGGAAAACAGAGATTAAAATTCTGTTTGGGTTTTGATACGATCTTTGGTTCTCGTGACCTAATTCAAGACTCTCCTCCTTCAAGTCACTCATTTTGCTCCAGTTCAGGGAGCACCAACAGTTCCACCGGACTCTTGGCTCTGCAAATACCCCAGACACCAATGTGGCACAGCAGGATTTTATCATCCCCCGTTGGCAGGAGGAGAGGCTGGAGCTGTGAGCTCAGGCATAGACAACTGCAGCCTGTGAAAAGGAGAAGTGTCAGGGTATTCTCCATATATGTACTTTTCCAGCACTGGAATCACACTGTTCCACATTGACTCTTGTAGCCTGTGGGTTGTTCTCTTGTGCACTAGGAATGTCTCAGGACAGTCATCTCCCTATGTGTCTTTCCTCTGAGACTGGTCCTTACAGCATTAATAGAGTCACTTAATTAAATCCTCATAAAGGAAATGGAGGGCATTTCATCTGAGTGTTCCCCACTCAGTGAGCCTCAGGTGCCTTCCTTTCAACCCTGGACAGAGGGAAACAAGACATTGCCAAAGGCATCTCTGTGCAGTTCCCAAGGACCCAGAAATCATTTTTACAGCTATAAAGATTGAAAAACAGCCATCTTGCTCTATACTGTGTGATTTCCTGCCTATGGAACTGGGGAAGGCTTCTACACGCTCCACCCCGGTCACAGGAAGGATTAGGGTCTTTGATGGGGCACAAAGGAGGATGAAATGGAGGTGGGAAGTTTCCCTGCTCCAAGCAGATTTGGTTCCCAGTTGGATCTCACTCTGTTGCTGAAGTGCCACACAAATACAAGCTATCTGTAAATAAGGAGTAAAATGAGTTATCATTGCTTTGTTTGTGTATAAAACAGGGGACAGACACACTGTGTTTTCCTCCTCCGGTTGGATGCCTGGACAAGCCACTTAGCATCTCTGCTGACCCCACCACCATCCCACACCACCTTTCCATGGATCATGTGCCACACAGGTCCCTGGTTGTGCCTCGCTGCCAGGCACCAGCTGCATTTAGCAGTGGAAAACAATTAAGTGGTACAATCCAGCCCCCAGGTTAAGTGACCCAGAAAAACCTTTCATTCAGAATTCTCGTTTAAGTCCTCCATGAAACATGTTCTCATGTTGTTCTTGCTGGTCTCATAACTCAGTTCTTGCTAATAACTGCTTTTCTATATAAAAATCCTTCACGTCTGCCCAGAGTTGTTCCAGAAGGCTGGAGAAGCAATAGTATTAAGAGGAATTACCTGGCCAGAACAAGTGGATCTGTGCTGTTGAGGTTCAGTTACTTAAAGATTCACAGGGTCCAAATTCCGTTAATGAATGCAGAGATGGCATGGAGATAACCTGGACCTGCAGTGATAGGGAAATGTATTAGATAACTGCCACTGAAAATATGCCCTGTGGTCAGCTGGCACTAAAACAGCTAGGGGAGTCCAATAGGATTGGGTTTGAGCTTTTTAGGATCGTTAATAAGTAATTAACCCATGAGGTGACTGTAACAGACATCATTTTAATCAAAATTGAGTTATTGGTTTCCCAGGCACGCTGAATTTATCAGTTCGCAGGCAGGACTAAGTCCCTTGGCCACATTAATTAACAATCCCTGCACTCAGGAACTGCTCCAAAAGGATGCCCACAGGATTGGATTCACCAGTTCCTGCTTTCCTCCCTGCTACCAGGCAAAGACCACCTCCCCACATTTCCATTCAATTTGTCTTGTGCTGAAAAGCTGCTGCTTTCATGCGCCCTTACCCTGCAGCAGCCAAGCCTGTTGCTAAGCGACCTCAGCAATACCAATGGGGCCAAGGTCTGGCTGCTTTTCCTCAGCCTACCCCTATTCTTATTTATTTATGCATCTTATTTACATAGCTCAACAGATTTTGCAATACCAGGGAGGCAGAGCCACAGCCTCCAGGTTGCAGCATAGTGCCTTGACTTGCAGAGCTGCCTGTCTTCCCTCCAGCACCATCCTCTGCCCTGTTTTCACTGGTGTTCCTGTTCGTCAGCTTAGAAAACTCCTCGGGATATTTGTCGAGCTGGAGTGGCATCCAGGAGTGTGCTAGAAGTGTGTTTTAAAGGCGTAGCTGGCCATGGACTGCTGTACCCGATGTTTGGATCCAGTAGTCCTTGATGGAAGAAAAAAGGGGTTGGAACAAAGATGGCTCTAAGCCATTTCTCTGCTTACTTTATTTCTGGTGGCTTTAATTTCAGCTGTGTCCACATTCCAGGCTTCTTGTAGCCTGACCAGATCTGCAGAGTGAGAGGATGATTATCCTTCCCTGCCCGGCAGTGCTGGGGAGAGCCCGGCTGTGGAGGCAGTTCTGCAGGACCAGCTGCATTTTTGTAGGGTGGGGTTGGGATCCCAGCCAGGGCACAGCTCTGCCTGAAATTGTATCCAGGACAGGAGCAGGGTGCTGGTGGAGTGTTTGGTGTTCAGATAAACTGGCAAAGTGTTTGTAGTGGCTGCACGTGGGTAGAAGAGGACAGCAGAGCTGTAACGGAGCTGTTGCTGTGCCGTTTGTTCCAGTCGTCCTCCCAAAACCAGGGAAGGTGGAAGTGGTTGGTGTGCTCTGGTACATCCTGTGTCACCCAGAGAACCTCCCTGCCAGGCAAAAAATCAGGAGCACTGATTGGAATCACTTCTCACAACCAGGAAAGGTTTAAGTGGGGATGCTGTCCCAGAGCCTGGCTGTGTTTGTTGTATTTGTCTTTCCTTGATGAAGGAACTGCCACACTCTTCAGTAAAGGCTTCAGGGACAGCTCCGAGCCTCTCAAAGGCCCAGTATTTTGAACCTTTACTCTACCTAGAGAAATCTCTACAGGAGTGAATCCTGTAGAGATTTATTTGGAACAAACAAGTACCAACTGATTTTCCCCCTTTCTCCTGTTATATGTTTCTCCTTTTTGTTTCAGCAAGCAGAGCCAACAGCCAGGAGCCGAATCTCCAGACTGTACTTCTTGCACAGCTGTTGCCTTTTGGGCCTCTCCTTACAGCCTTTGGCTGCACTGACTGGCAGCTGCTTTGTTACCTGCTGTACCTTTCGCTGTGGAAGTCTTTTGGCTAAAAAAAATCATTTTTCTGATTTGATGATCCAGCCATTACCTGACCCTCTCTGGAGAAGAACAGAGAGAAGGACATGAACCCTTGGTTTTGTACAAGCAGTCCTGCAGAACAAGGGTTGTGCACAAGGCCATATGTAATTTTTTTACATCACAGTGAGATGAGGAAGGTGTGTTTTAAGTGCAGATTGAATTTTCCCCTTATTTACTTAAGCATTCAATTACCCATTTAGAAAACTAAAATACATCTGAGAGTGGCTTGGCATGCTCATTCTGTATTCTTTTTTTTGAAAAATGGACCCTGCCCTTTTGTCATTTATGACACGTCTGTCACTGAGGTGTCCAATTCTTGTGTACACCCAGAGAGGTGCTAATTGTAAAACCTTTGCTGCCCTGCAGCTCCCTGTATTTTTTCAATATGGCTGAGATTTCACAAGACAGGTTGTGCTGTGTTAGGTGTACATTTTGGTGCTGTTGTTCGCCTGGTGCTCAGGCAGATGTGGAAGTTATCTCAGGTATCCTGTTTGTGAACAAAACACAGGAGACTTGGAACCAGCTCAAATGCCCAGGAATTATGGTCTTAAGCTGTGCCAGGGGAGGTTTAGGTTAGATATTAGAAAGAATTTCTTTACAGAGAGGGTAATCAGCCATTGGAATGGGCTGCCCAGGGAAGTGGTGGATTCTCCATCCTTGGAGGTTTTTAAGATAAGACTGGATGTGGCACTTAGTGCCATGGTCTGGCAATCACAGCAGTGTTGGATCAAGGGTTGGACTTGATGATCTCAGAGGTCACTTCCAACCCAGCTGATTCTATGATTCTATGAATAACTTCTGTTGCCCTGAGAAGTTGTTTCGGGTACATTTAAAAAGATGAGTCAAGAGATCTTCATTCACTGAAGATAGGAAGAAAAGGATCTTCCCTGTGGGGAGATTCAGGTGTTTAGGGACTGAAGACGATGAGTAAAACCTTGAATTACACCCAGAGCAGGTGGGTGCTGGGGTGAGCAGGGATCTCTGTGTTTCTGGTTCTGAGTCTTCCCTCCTGATAAGTCTAGCTGTCAGTCTCAAACTTTTAGAGAAAATGTGGGTGTTCTGCAGTGCTGAGAAGGGGTGAAGTACCCCAGAGCTGGCACAGACATTGCAGCTGACTCGTGGTTGTGTGGATCACTGCTCTGTGCTACCAGCTCTTGTTCTCTCTTTGGTGGTGTTGGGCCCAGCCAGCTCTGTACCCCAAAATCCTGTAACTCTGGAAGATCCAAGAATGCAAACAATACTGATAAAGGGAGCACAGGCCGTACATTCCTAAGGGAAAAATAATTTAAAAAAAAAAGGGAGGACAAAAATATAGTCATCATGGCTAGACTTCGCGAACGAAGATTTGGGAAGGCTCTATCCACATTTGTTACAGGCACGCTGGTGGCTTATGAGGCCAATACGTGACAGACATATCCGATTGCAAAAGGCACAGCAGAAAGACTCCTTAGATGGTGTATTCTGCAATACACGGTTCTTTCTGCGTTGCCTTTTCTCCTCGGGAGTGATCCTGCGTGTGTTCTCGAAGGAGACAGCTGCGTTATAGATGGTGTGTCTCCAGGCCTCCCGATTTGAGGCCAGAGTAGACCAGTTGTGGTGATCAATATGGCCAAGGCTGAGATGTTGTTTCAGGGAGTCCTTGTATCTTTTCTTCGGGGCTCCTCTCATGCGGCAGCCAGTGGCAAGTTCACCATAGAGTAGGATCTTAGGGAGGCGGTGGTTGGTCCTTCATCCTGGAGACGTGCCCTGCCCATCGCAGCTGCGTTCTCAGTAACATGGCCTCAATACTTGTGACTGCTGCTTGCTCTAGAACAGATGTATTGGTCACATCATCTGACTAGTGGATGTTTAGGATTGTACGGAGGCAGCGTTGATGGAAGCGTTCGAGGAGTCGCAGGTGGTGGCGGTAGATGAGCCATGTTTTGGAACCATATAAGAGAGTGGACAACACTATGGCTTTGTAAACACTGATCTTGGTGCTTTTCTTCAAGTGTTTACTACGCCATACTCTTTTGTGGAGTTTTCCAAAAGCACTATATGCCAAAAGCACAAAAATATAGTATTGCCCAACAAAATACCCCAAATGCTTGGCAGTGTACTGCTAATAAGGGATGGCCAAAGGCACCCAGACAGTGAGTTAGGGTGCTCCAGCTCCAGTGAGCCTTTGCTCTTGCTGCTGTTATACTTCATTAGGAGAGATGATAAAAACCTGACTCAGACCTGTTTCTGGTCTTTCTCAATTTCACAGTTCTAACCATCGTCAAGGAAACCATCCTTTTGGTTGGATTTTGTTCCCCAGGACAGTTCCACAGAGATGCCTTCACAGTCATGTCGATACCGTGCAGTGTCAGGGACAGGCTGTGTCACAAGTGTCAGCAGTGTGACTCATTCATTTCACTCTCCCTAAAACTGGGGGTGTCCAGTTAATGTCCTGATAAAGCAGTTGCCAGTCCCCAGGCAGTTCTTCCAGTGCCAGGAGTGTTGCTGAGCCCACATGTGGTTGTCCGGTTGAAGTTCTGCAGTGAGACGTGTGTACAGAGGAAAACTATTGTGTGGCATTCCAGGAACACCCACCCTACCTTTTCCATTATATATCTAGGATTCTGTGGCTGAGAAAGGTGATCAAATCCTTTACCACTTTTAAAGAATAATTAGTTTTAAAGAAGATGTCCCTGCTCATTGCAGCAGGGTTGGACAAGATGACCTTTAAAGGTCCCTTCCAACCCAAACCATTCTGTGATTCCATGATAAAGAGTAATTGGAAACTGAGTTATTCTGTCACAAATGCAGCAGAGAAGGACATCTCTAACCTTTCAAACCATTATGTAGGTACCTGGATTTTCATTACAAATAATACTCACTGGAGACAGCAACATAGCTTTTTTTTTTTTCTTGTTTGTTACTACATCATTTTGAATTGGTTTATTTTTCTTCACTTTCAGATCAGCATCTCATTTACACATATTAAATGGTGCAGTGCAAATGGCTGTAGGCAAAAGAATGAACCCTTAGAGGTTATTCTGGCAGTCCCCAGATGAGTGAACAAATGCAGGCACTGATTTCCCCCCTATTAATTTGAACTGTAAACACAGGGTGGAATTTGATTGATAGTAGGCTGAACTGCTGCCTTCTCATTCATACCCGGCAGCAAAACTGAGAGGAGGGAAAGTGGTATCCCCTACTGTTTTATGGTTACAAACTTTCCCATTTTTTAGCAGTTCTCTCCTTTTTTGCTTGATAATCTACTTTCCAAACAGTCAAAATAACAATGGTGATTTGGAAATACATCGAGGAATTTTGCAGTGGTAGAAACCTCTTTTTAAATTTCTTTTTTTTTTTTTTTAAATCATCCTAAATTTTATCCTCTGTTTGCTGTTGTGGGGTTTTTTTTCCTTCAAATCAAGCAAAAGTTCCTCTCATTCATTCCAGGCACTTCCCTTGCATTCCTTGCAGAAGGAATTTTGTGTAAACACTTCCCCTGCATGAATGACATGTTAAAAAATGAAGAATGGATT
The DNA here is from genome assembly GCF_001604755.1 of Lepidothrix coronata. NCBI lineage: Eukaryota > Metazoa > Chordata > Aves > Passeriformes > Pipridae > Lepidothrix > Lepidothrix coronata. Next base: position 615,451 of record NW_016690468.1, read on the forward strand.
AGAAGTTACAGCTCAATTTTCTCTCTAAATATATAGCCCTTTAGTTGGATGGGGAGAGGAGTCAAAGGAGCACTGGGAATGAGGGAGCTTCCAAGGGAGCTCAGCCCTTGCACTCAGCTTGAGCAGCACAGTGTACCCAGCCTGAGCAGGCGGATATGAGGAGACAATGTTCCCATGCCCTGTGGAAATTATTGGAAGATGAGATGATTCCAATTCCTGATTTATTATTTTTTTAGGGAGCGTCTCATTTCTTTTCATTGCACAGGTATCATAGTAGTAGTAATACAAGACCTCTAGTTTAGATTTTAAATAAGAGACAAGCTTGGAATAAGACAAATGGGAAGGGTTATAGAAGAGTTTATGGAAATATCTCTGAAGAAGTACCTGACTATCACATAGAGAGCTCCTTGATAACTGGTGGCAGCACCTGCCTTCTCTGCCCCTCTGTAGCATTTGAGCTCTTAAAATAAGCTTATTAACAGTCAAATGAAGACAGGGTAATCTTTAAATCATATGTAAATACTGAAGCTTTTCTCATTGTGGTATATTGGAACATTAAACAGAGATGCAGATTTTCCCAGTGGGAGACTAGATCAGCACAGTTAAGCACTGGAGTGGTTTGTCTCCCAAATCATCTTCTGAGAACAGCATTTCCCTTTCACTGGATGATGGTGAATAGGGATTTAGCGGCAGAGGATTATGTGGAGCTTAGATTAGTGGATGCTGCTGGCAGTCTTATACAGCTGATCAGCTGGCACAGTCCTGAGCTGCTTTCCTCCTCTGGAGCTGACCTGTGCAAATTCCAGGGCAATTTGTCCAGGGGAGTACTGAGACTTAGCTGCCTTCTGTCTTCTCCAGCAAATGGGTCTCGGGTCAAATGCTGTCTGTATCAGCTGGCTGTTCACCCCCTTTGGTATCAGTATCTACCAGCCAGTGCTGTTTGCTGGGCTTTTTTGGCTGTGAGCTCTAAGTTAACACTTCCATTTTCAACTCCGGCACTGTGGGACACGCTGCTCTCCTAGAAAGTATTAGTAGTTTCTACTTTAATGTATAATGCATGAAATAATCTCGTTTCAGAGTCGCTGGCCATGCCTCAGTCTAGACTGTGTCTCAGTCAAACTGACTCCTAAAATTCAGGGAAGGTGCTCAGACTGGTCTGTCTGGTTTGGCTGACACCGGTGCCATTTTCTGCTCACCCACATCAGTTCAGTCTTAATTGCTCTTTATCTCACCTTCCAAGCAATCATACTGCAGATTTATTTTTTGTTTGGGGAATATGCCACTCCTGTAGTGCAGTTAAACACATAGAAATGTCTCACCTTTTTCATGAGGCTCCTGCCAGGGTGTCCCATGTGGAAGACGTGGCTCCAGGTGTACCAGCACAGGTGTTGCGAGGGTGTTGCGGTGGGTTTGGTGGGCAGAGGATGTGCCGTGGTCCTGCCGTCTTCCTTCTGTTATTTAACTACAAGAATTCCTCACAGTGACTGGCTCTCCAGCCTTTCCTTCTTTCTCCTTTTTTCCTTGTCCTAGGACAAAGGTGAGGTGCAAAGTGACTGTCAGTACAAATACTAAAATCTGACACAATACAGGGCACTTCAGGTCACCCAGGTAAATGTGTCACTGAGCTCTCCCTGTGCAGCGTGGCTGGCTCAGCACTCTGGGGGAAACTTGACAGGCAACATCATAGTAATAACAATAATAGTACCCCTTACAGTTTTGCATTTTCCATTAATTTTACCTTTATTAATCTTTCTGTGGCAGTTAGATAAGGACTGTTAACCCCTCTTTGGGGAGGGAATGAAGAATATGGAGAGATGTATCTACCTTGAGAAAGAAAATCAGGTGTGGGTTTAGAGTGAGGAGGCCAGAATCCTGGGCCCTGTGTGAGTCTCTTGGTGTGACAGATATCACTCTTTAATGTGCTACTTGATGTTAACTAGTATCTTTTGTTTGCTGATCTTCTGCTGTAAGTGAAAAGACATGGGGCTGTTTGGGTGAAATCCCTCAGTCAAGCTGTACTAAACCCAGGCCAGAAATCCGTATAAATCATTGGAAGTGCAAAGCATTCCTATGCAACCGCTGTGCTAATTTTCTTGGATAATATGCTTGACCCATTTTTCTTCCTTTCAGTACCAATTGAAGTGATAAATGCAACAGGTTTAAAATACATCTCACAGGTAGTGCTGGGTTTATTATGGAACTTAGCTCTCAATGGCATTTGCATGGTCTAAATGCCACTCAAGCATTATCCAGCTGCTGGATTAGAAGCCCCGGGGAATACATATCAGAGACATTTACAATTTCAAATGGGTTGTTAAAGTCTGTCCCTTCAGCAGCTGGAGAGACCTGTTGGTAGTGATTTGGCTCAGAGGGCACAGGTTCAGGAGCCACTGGCCGTGGCCTTGGAGCAGGTGTGGGAAGAGCCCTGGGACCTGGCCCTGCTTCAGAGCTGCCACCACAGCCCTCAGCTGTGGAGTTGAGTTGTTTATGGGTGTCTGCTATCTTGGAACTGGGAGGAGATAAAAAAGGGGTCCCTAAAGAGGAGTGACACAGGAGACAGGTGGCAGAATCCTGCTGTTTTCCAGGAAATTATGCTCTAAGGCATTATTAGGAATTTCTGGCTGTTCCTTCTGCATGGTTTCTGTGGGGCTCTCTCTGGTCCAGATTAGCCTGGCCCAGTCAGAGGGCATTAGGCTGGGGGAATGTTTGTCTTTTGAGGAGCTCACTGGTACCACTCCTTGCTTTTCCACACAGGAAAAGAAATCCACTATTTTTCCAATTTAAAAGGGTGGGGAAGGAGGAAATACGCTCAGCTCAACTGGTTATATTGGGCATATACAATGTATGCTTCAAATATCCTGTAAAATATGGCTTTCAACAGCTAAAGGTTGGGATTTTCAAAATCTCACACTGAGATTCAATATTCCTTTACCTTGGTAGCAGTGCTGCCTCAGGGGCGTCTGGCCCTTTCCTTGTTCCTCCATCACCCATCACACCACAACTCTTTGTGAGGCCAAGCAATAAACTGCACTGGTAGTTTGGGCTGGTTGGAGCCCTGTGCTTTCTCCACCACTGGAAAACATGAACAAGCAAAAGGTCATCCCAGCTCTAACCCAGATCCTCAGCAGACAAGAGGGAAGTTCGTGAAGCAAAATATTCCTGGCAGGCAGGTGACTTCTGAAGGAAACTTAGATGGAACACCCTTAGAAAGTGACAGTGGCTGGGAAAGACATATGAAAATACAAAGTAAAAATGTGAATTTAATTACTTAAAAAATCAAAAAGGGCTCATGAGTTCATTTAAAAGGCTTCAAAATAACCTTGAATGGACTGAGCTGAACAATGAGTGTGTACCTGTAGGATGGTGTCCCAGCTATGCTGCTGGTTTGGGGAGGCTGGGAGAGGGGAGTTTGGGTATTGGGCACCATAAAATGAAGACTCAGAAGCCCTCAGCTCTTCCCTAGGTGGGCTGCACAGTTCCACGGAGGGGGAGCCCTTGCCAGCATCACTGGTTTGTCAGGAATTCCTCAGCCTCAGCAATTCCAGCCACACTGACCTCTGCCACTGCTGGGAGAGCACATTTCCTCTCTCCATCAGGATGGCCTTGCTGGCTTTAATCCATGTAAATGAGTTTACAATCATGCCTGCTTGCAAACCAGGAGCAAGCAAATTGGGAGGATTTACCCCTCTAAGTACATATGCTAAAGCACATCAAGCCCAGATTTTCCCCCACATTTGGAGGATTATTTTAGGAGAAACACAGGTGCATCCACCCACTTCTGGGGGGGGGGGGAAATTAGGCCATGCTAATTTGACATTTTAAATAATAAAAATAAATCTTGGAGGAGCAATGGCAACCGTGTTTCTGGAATCTGGAATGGTGTGGGGCATTCCTGGGAGCAGCGGCTTCGTGTTCGGGTCTCGTGGAATCCCAGAACACATCTCAAGGTATTTACCTTCTGATGCCTAAAACTGGAACACATTCCAGTTCCTGCTGCTCTCTGATGGTCGACAAACCCTGTGTGGGTGAGGAGAGAGCAGAGCTGTATCTGGGACTCACAGCATTGGACTTGTAACCAGGTGGTTTCCACTTGCTGGTTGTGCCTGATAAAGCCCTCCAGGGTCATTAGTGGGGACAGGAATTACAGGAAGAGCTGTTATTACTGTTATTTATTTTCCCTTTGGGGGAAAAAGACCCGTAAACTTATCCTGAAGACTGCCAAATGCCATTCCAAGTGCTCTGAAAGGAGTTTTACGTTTCCTTCTCTGAAGATGGCTGTGATCTTCCCGGATTCATTAATACATGAAAGGCAAATTGCAGAAAAGGCCTTTGTGCTCCTGGAGCTGGTGGCAGAAAGGGAGGCTTAGCAAGGAGCTGCACATACCTCCCTTCCCCGTCTGTCAGAAGATCCCATCTCCGTCAGATAGCAGCAAGACATTCCTGGGGGTGGAGTGAGAATGAGTTTAGCTTGGGAGGGAGCAGGATTTTGCTTTGCTAAGCGAGCTGGTTTGCTCAATTCAGGAATTTTCCATTCACTTCTATTATCCACCGGCATATAAATCCCAACAACTGCAATTAGGGCTACTTACCTTAATCAGTTCACAGCTTTCTACAGCCCACCTGTCCTTCTGCTGCCTCTCCTCTGTCTCCTGACTGCTTGGTTGCTCCGCTTCTCCAAAAATTCCTGCTTTGGACGTATGCTTTCCCAGCTGTGTCGTGGAGGGGGCTGCATTCCTGGTCCTTGAGGAAGGCTGCTGCAAGGTAGTTGTGGTGTTACACAGAGAAGAGCTCTTTGCTTTAAGGAAATATGAAGCTGCTGTGTGGTTTTTATTGCCTTTTGTTAGATTATTCATCACTTCAGCACCCAAAAATCCTGGCACAGGGGAAGGCTCTGTGTGAAAGCGCTGGGAGGAGTGTGTGGTGTGGCCTGAGGAGGTGGTGAAGGGCATCTCTGCTTGCCCTTTCCCTTCCAGTTCCTCTGGCATGAGCATGCTGCCTCTGTGTCTGGGCGGACATGTTGAGTCAGTCACTTTAATTCAAAATATTTAACTGGCTTGGTAGTTACAATTTTGTGCGCTGATTCAGGGACAGCACAGGCTGTTTACGGGGATGTAAAATGCAGGTTTGGAGGGATTTGCGGGCAGCTCAGCTCCATTAGCTTGAAAAAACAACTGTAAAACATCCTATTTAAAGAGATGCATCATCCAACGTCACACTAGTCGTTAGTTCTTGCAATTGCTGGTTAGAACATGCCAAAATTATAAGCTCTCTGTTATGAATAGATATGAGAAGAATTACTCAGCCAATAACATGGAGATTTAGTGCTGTTAAATCATCATAACCTTTCTGTTTGAGAGGAAAAGCAAAAGGTAATATAGGTTCTGGTCCATAATTCCTTATAAATAGAAATGCCTGTTGGCTAAATGTGGGGAAGGGTTTAAGTAGCTGCAGCTGTGTCTGATAATTTGCCTTCTCCACCTCCTGCCCTTATTGCAGAATTAAAATGGTCTCTCATTAACATGGGGCTGTTTGTTGTTGCACTGCCTGCTCCCTCCCTTATGCCTACCTGCCTGTTCCAAGGTAATGCCCGTCCCCATCGGGAGCCCCTGGAGCAGGTGCCAGCAGGGTGGGAGGGGATTTGGGAAGGGACTGTACCTGTGGCAGCAGGTGCCTTTGTCAGCACTCCTGGGAGGAGGCGGGGAGGGGCTCCTCCCAGCACTGTGCTTGGAACTTTCACTGCTAGAGGAAGCCAGCCCTTGAAGGAAGGAACCGGGTCCCTGAGAAGAAACCAGACCCCCAAGGCAATGGAGCCGAGGAGGAAGCAGTGTTTGAAGGCTTTGGAAAGTCTGAGTGGGGTTTTGGCAGAGCAGGTAGGAGTTTAGTGCAGGTGACACAGAGCCGTCCCGTGAGCTGAATTGGAATTGGAAGTCTTTCTACTGTGGGAATTAATTGGAAAACATTTGCAAGTCTTTGAAGAAAAACAAGGGAAAAAAATGCACTGTAGGTGCATTGCAAAGGTACCTTTCTTCCTCCTGCAAGGGTTAAGCACAATCAGAAACTGCTTCAGTCTCAAGGGTTTAACCTCAAGTGCCGCATTTTTTGTTTGCCATAAGCCTATTAGAACTCTCTCTGTTTCCTAGCAATAACATGTAATTTCTCCCCCTGTTTAAGTGGAGGAGATGTTGGGGTTTTAATCCTGCCTGCTTCAGCTGTTGCTCAAGTTCCCTATTCAAATGCAAATAGCACCTGGTGCTATTTAGATAACTGCAGTCTTTGATAAAGATACTCAGAGAGCAGAGGAAGAAGCAAAGCAAGGTGTGTCTGACCCTGTTTGTTCTGGAAAGCAAGAGTGTAACCATATGCCACCACCAAGCTGAACTGGAAACTTCTACCAGATCTGCTGCTTCCAGCACAGACTCTTTTTGGAGACGAACGGCTGGATTGCTTTCTGTTTCTTGAGCAGGTATGATTTTTCACCAGGAAGAAAAGGCTTCCAGAGAAGATAAAAATGTAGTGGATGTGTCTAAGCAAAGTGCCATGCCTGAGTGTCCTGAAAGGAGTTGCTTTTGGGATATTTTGTTTATTTCTTCAAATAATTTACTGTTTTCTACATCACTTCTTGATTAAAAGAAGAGCAGCACCAGATTCAGGTTAAAAACCTTTGACTGTGGGGAGTTTTAATTGCATAAATTGTTTTTATTTTTATTGTGGAGGTGTACAAGTTTATTCACAGAAGAGCTTTACAGCCTCACTCCATTTTTTCAGGGCTGTTTTACTCTCTGTTACGTGTGGAAACTGAAGAACTCTTTTTGGAGGGTTGTGACTTGATGCCATGATCTTCTGCTAAAATCCAAGTGTCTACAGGGCACAAAATGCAGTTCAGATTTGTGGAAAAACAAAAGTGAGTGGTTTTAAAGATTTTTAAGGGAGAGATTTAGAAACTTTTGGAAAATTTCCAGAAATGCCTTAGAGAAATCAGCATTACACTGATCTCTGTGAACTTACAAATAAGACAGAAGCAGCACTTCACTGGAAGGAGAGCCTCTCCTCGTAAGAATATCAGCTTTCATGGGAGAAAGCTGGATATAAAGAATGAACGATTGCTACCAAGGTGGAGAAGAACAGCAGTGATTCCAGTCCTTCTGTCGAGCGCTGACGGATCTTTTCTTGCTTAACACTCACCTGGTTTGCCTCCTGCTTTCTCATGCTCAGCCTAATCCTGGAATCAGCACAGGTTCCCTGGCTTCCCCAGGCTGCAGCCGATCCCTTTGCGAGCCGGGTGTTGGCAGTGTGAGCAGGTGTGCCGAGTGTGCTTCCCATGATCCCAGAGGCACCCCGGGCAGGACAACCCCCTGCGGGAGCCGATTTGCTGGGTCATGTTGTCTCTCGGGACACTCCTTCCCCAGTAGCGTCTCCAGGTGGGTGTGGACAACAGCCACGGAACTGAGCCAGGGCTCAGCCTGGGATTGTCAACCTGCCTGGGCCGCTAACGGCGGCTGTGGCACCATGATGGAAGAGGTGTCCATCGTGGTGGCCTACGATGCCCATGTGTTCAGCCAGCTCTGCGAGGAGGACTTCCTGGCCAACCTGGTGGCAGTCAGCAAGCCCAAAGCTGGGGTAGGTGTTGCTCTTGCTCCTTGCCAGTAATGCTTAAGGTTATACTCTGTCCTGGAGTTAGGTCCTTCTGCTGAAAACTATTCATTCCTTAGTTTCTCTTTTCATGCCTTTTCCAGAAAATTGCTGTCATACATCAACAAAATAAAAACGTTTCAAAAGAGATGAAATTATTTAAAATATCTTCCTGGGCTGCTAAGTTTACAAGAAAGTGATTTGCTCAGTAGGATCATAGTTAAAATAGTATTTTTTAAATAATTGAAATAATTAAGCCAGCAAATGACTGAACTTCTCCAGCTGTAGGCGCTAAATGGTGCAAACACTTTCTGTGTCTTAGAATGTCAGTTAAAGGGTCAGGGTAGATGCTGGTTCTGGGGGTGCAGGTTACTAAATCTAAGACAGTCCATCACTTCCCTGGGAATGGTGACGTTCCCCTTCTGTGTTCTGCAACCAGCATAAATATCTGTGAAAACCGTGTAGCTGAACAACCACTTCATAAGCAGCATATCTCTTTATGTAAATGCCACGTAGAGTGTGGTCATCCTCCTCCCTCCTGGAGGGAGTGCTTGGAGGGAACTGCAGGCTCTGAAATTTGGTGCCGAAGTTCAGCTTTGGTTTCAGATTCTCCAGCTGAGCCCATGTGGGAGCCAGGCTGCCTAGAAGCAGTCAGAGGAAGTGTTTGGAAATAAAGATGCATGCAGCTTAATGTACAAGCAGATATTTCAGGCTAAATACAAATCAGTCTATTATTTAGCAGCCCAGTGAAGCACGTGTTTGTGCAGATTTGAGGCTGTGTGTGTGTTTGTATCCAGGTGGTTCCTCAGCTGGGACAAAGGGAGGTGTTCTATTATGGTGCTTTTTTCCTGTCTCTGGCCTCCTCTAGGCCAGAATTTCCAAGGTCCATTACAGCAGTTAGGCAATAAATATGGAAATTCAGCATAGACAGAACTGTGAGCTTTAATATGACCTGGTTGGAGGCTGGGCTCCAAGCAGGCTTTGATTAACCAGCACATCAGGAGTCACATACTTTTCCCATGCTGGATATGTTTAATTATCGCGTAATTCACCATCCAGCCACCATTCCCCATCCTTTCCACTCGTTCTGCCTTAGCTGGTTGCTGTGGCAGCAGGTACTGCTTTGCCTGGAAGACCAGAGCAGTGCCTTCCCTGCAGACAGGTCCTGGTGTTGCAATAGGATTAACTGGAGCCAGGCACCGTCGGTTCTGGGAGAGGCTCCTGGGATGAGTCTCTCGGAGCGAGCGATGACGACAGTGGGGTTTCCTTGGAGCCTCCTGCCCTGAACTGCTGATGTGTTCTAGAGCCAGCACTTGCAGTTGTTAAATTAAAATCCCTGTGGTAAGAAAACATCTCATGGGTGGTTTACTCTGCAGTTCAAACCTTTGGGAAGTGCTGCTGTGGTGGGCTCAGTGATGGGCTCTGCAGAGCACTAGTAACAGGAATCGCATTGTGGATCTCTGGATTCTGCTGGAACTGGTGTTGGAAGCTCCAGCTGAGTTTTGCCACTCTGAAAATAGAATGAACTAACATCTTTTTAAAAATTACTTCTCTCCTTGTAAACAGAGAACAACTGTGGGAGGAACAGTATTGTTATTACTATTATTTAGAAGATCTGAATGACAGACTTTAGTGTAAGGGTGTCTTCTGATCAACTGCTTTTTTTTCCTGAATCTAAGAGCATGAACATGTTTGGGTGTTAACATGGGGCTTTGAGTAACCTAGTCTAGCGGAAGGTGTCCATGCCCACAGCATGGGGTTGGAATTAGATGGTCTTTAAGATCCCTTCCAACCCCAAACCATTCTGGGATTCTGTCTCAGTGCATTATGTACTAGTAAATAAATTAAGAAATATGTTTTTTGCTGGGTTTACACAGGAAATACTTCACTGCTCTTTTAACTGGTTTTGAAGGATATTAAGTAAGCAAATAATGGTGCAAACAACCTGAGGAGGTTTAAGATGAAGCTCATCAGGATTATGATAGGATTAGACAATGTGTGGGAGTCTGTCCTGCAAAGGGACAGGACTTGATGACTCAGTTTCTCTCAGTTCTCTGCTGCTGTGTTTAATCATGGGACAAACTGACAGCTGGGATAAGTTGGGGCAAACCTTGTTGACTCTGTCGTGGTCATTTCACCAGCTTGCACTAAGGTATGTACTGTATGTAAAGGGACGTTCTGCAGGAAGGATTTGTGGAGGGTTTGTTTATATTAATAGCACAGGTATTTTACAATCTGAGGTTCATGTCTTGGTTTGCAAAATCTAGTTTTGTTTATTTTTAAAGGCGTTTCTAACATGCTGCTCAGGTTGCAGAGAATCGTTTAAAAAAATACTTCTGCAAAGGCTTTCATCCTGTTCCGCGGTTTGTATGCCAGGATGGTCTTGGTGCAAGATTTCTGGCACTGCTGGTGACCCTTGTAGTTCCTGTGGGTTGTGCAGTGGGCCAGGGTGCACAGGAGTCCCTCTTGCTCAGAGAGCCACATGTCGCCACGTGAGGGGATAAAAGCTTAACTCCAAAACCAAGCCAGGCCAGATGACAGCTGCGTGGGTTCCTTGTGCTTTAGGCCAGCCCTGCGTGACCTTCTGACACGTCCAGTGCCACACGAGTATGAACTCCTTGGGCACTATCAGAATTACCTGCTGTTGGCCAGGTCCTATCACTTCCAGCTGTATTTTTCAATGGAAAACATGGATTTTTCACTGGAAAGCATAGCAGTGTTTTTGTAGCATTGCTTTGGTGCTTGTAAACAATTAAACAAAACGTGGATGAGCTGAGATAAGGTTTTGTTAAATCTGCTCCAAAGCAACACTGTGTGACAGCAATCCCCCAATACATATTTTAATAAAATTAGTCATGTTGCAGTGTGACCATGACACACAGTTGTTTTGGTGTGTGGTCTTGCTTTCAAAATTTCAAGTTGTTCTGAAACTACCTTGCACAGATATGCAAAGCAGCACATAGAATGGACTGCTGCGCAGCTTGTGCAAGAATTGAGCAGCTTTACTCTGGGGAATTTCAATTCTCAGCTTATCTACAGAAAACTTGGACTCAAGGGGTTATAAAGATGCTATTCTAAGTGGTATAATCCTCTTAATCCAGAGCTGAAGGACGTTCTTCTGGAAAGCTTCATTGTATTTCCATTTGCCTGCCTGCCTTGCTGTGTTTAGCTCTCTGTTCGGGGAAGTTATCGGCCATTCCACAGAAATAATTGGTGGTTACATGCAGGAGACTCTGCCACAAGGATTTTTAGGCTCTCAGCTTCCCATTGAAGCCAAACTGAGGAGATTCAGAGCAGGTGATGAACTGCAAAGCCAGTGAACATCTCAGGTGGCCTTGGAAGAGCACAGGGTGTAGTGGTCCATGGGTTGAAGTCTACCTGGCAGCAGCTGAACATTTCTAGGGGTTGATAGCAGAGCTGAGAGTGTTCAGCATCTTCAGGCATAGACACACCCTGATTTTTGGGTGGCAGAAGCTGGAAGGTAAGTGGTGGGCTGAGAGGAACTTGCTTGAGGTCCAGCAAGGCAAATGCAAAACCTTGGGAAGGAAAAGCTCCATCATCTATGCAGGCTGGGGACCAAATGTCTGGACAGGATCAGTGCAGGCTGGGAGTGGTGTGGATGACCAGAGCAGTGAGCAGTGTGCCTGCAGTGCCCAAGGCTGGCTGTGCACAGGCAGGTGCCAAGTGGGATGGTCGTCCTCTTCCACCCAGCAGCTGTGTGGCTGCACCTCACCCCCTGCATGCAGTTCTGAGCCCCCTGGAGGACAGGGATAGTCACAGCCTCAGGTGGGTACAGCAGAGGACCACTGGGAAGGCAGGGCACTGACCACAGCGAGGAAGGATGGGGGGGTCGGGGCAGCTTATATCCCTCCTGAGCTTTCTCTTTTTCAGGCTAACTGTGGTCTGCCACCTAAAGGAAGGTCCTAGAGAGGAGGGAGCCAAACTTTCAGAGTCACACAGTGACAACACAAGGAACGCTCATGATTTGCAGCAAAGCCAGTTCTGGCTCAGCACAAGGGAAAGCAGTTCTGCCCAGGGAGACCTTGGCACCTCCATCCTTGGAGGCCCTCCGGAGGAGCACGCTCTGACTATGAAGCTGTCCCTGCCTGAGCTGGAGGTTGGTCTGTGTGCCTGCTGGAGGGCCCTTCCAATCTCAGAGCCCATTTTTCCCTGGGTGGCATTTCTGCTGGTGCTGCTGCCAGAGGAGGGAGAAGGGAGTTTGGGTGGTCACTGTTAGGAGACTTGGCTCTTTCCAGCAGATATAATCCTTGTCTGAGCCTTCCCTGCCCAAGAGAAGGAGGGATCCTGCTCTCAGGCTGTCTCAAGGAGCTGTCTCATCTCTGTCCCTCCCTTCTCTGTGGGGCAGGAGCTGCCAGATCCTTGCCTTTGGAGCAGCTCCCTTGTGCAAACTGAGGATCTTAGACCTCCTGCTGCAAGGCATTTACACCCTGCCCAAAACAGTTCAGGGGCTCTGCTCCACATCCTCTTCATTTTTTTTTCCCAACTGCATCTCCCAGGTCTAGATGCAGTATTCCAGTATTGATCTTGGTGATGATCCAGGGTTAACCTTCCCTAGTCACCTTCCTTTTCCCCCTATCTTTTTGCATCCCAGGGTTCCCATGAGCTGTTCTGCTGCAGCCTGGCTCTGACAGCGGAGTCACATTTTTGGCACTGCAAAGGTGGTGTGTTATTCCCTGCCATTCTCCCTGTGCCAGTGTTTATTCCCAGTCCCACACTGCTCTGTGTGGCCTCCTGAGCAGTGCCGATGCCGCTGCTTGTGGGGCAGTGCTGATACAATTACCGTTTTTAAAAACAACAAAATGAACATATTTCTGCAGGATTATTTTGGTCAGCTTGCCATCAAGCAGTGAGGCAAGAGGGAGAGGGCTGTGGAGGAAGAGCTAGGCCTTGCCCAGCCGAGGGCAGGCTGCTTTCCCAGCATGTGCCTCCCATCCCCTGTGCTTCCCAGAGAGCACAGAAGTTTCCAAACTTTTTGGAGAAGTCCCAAATCCCTGGGACTGATCCCATCTCTTCATGGGATTCCACCCCAGCTGGAGAACTACTGCTCCATGCTGTAGTTAAGTCCTGTGGGCATTTGTTCTGGAGTTGGCACAGTGGTGTGTTTCAATTGAGGAAGCTGTTTCCAGGAATTCAAATATATATGTGCAGTTTCTGGTTCTTCTTGTTCTTCACTGCTCTTGCTATCCGTGTGTCATCCCCAAATCCCATTAGCAGGACTGTATCTTTCACTTCCAGGCCTCTGATGTAGTGTTTGATAGAGCTGCATCTTTGATGATTCCCAGAAGACACCCAGAATGTCATTAACCAGAAATGAAAGCTGTCATTGAATAATGATTCCTTTTGTCAATAGCTTTTTGACCCATTTCCTGAGCTTTTTAATTCATGTTTGTGGCTGTCAGATACTCCTCAGGTGGGGGGGTTGGGTTTTAAGAAAATAAATCTCTCATATGGCAGTAAAAACAGCGCTAGAGAAGACTCTTAAACTGTAAAGCTACTTTTATTAATCAGACCTATAGATAAGGAATAAAATGGGACCTACAGGTTATAAAATGATGCTGGTGTGGAACCAGTTTATCGGCTGGATCCTTATCAGCTCTGCAGAGCATTTGTGTGGGTTCCTGGTCTCAGCTCACCAACCAAATCAACCAGATGGGTTGATTTGTGGAGCCTAAATGTTGGCAATGCAGGGTGTTCTGCTCTGAGGGAGTCTCTGCTGTTTTAAGGATTTACTAAAAACAAACATGAGTGGCCCAGAGATCTGCTGTTTCTGTCCGTGCTTGTGCTCTGCATAAAAACTTGCAGCCTGATTTCTGACAGAGCTGAGCTGTTCTCTGGACAATAATGACTCATAACTACTTTTGAGCTCTAATTATTAATACATATGAGCAACACTTAGGGATCTTCTTCTTTTCCATATGCTTATAATCTCATCCAGCCTAATGGAACTCAAGAAAGAATTTGAACTTTTTTTTTCTTCTGCATTTGGTTTTAATTACTGCTTTATTTGTTCCTAATTAATACCCTATATTATTTCCTGATGATTTTATTTTTTATTCATGTCTGAAAGCATACCTTCTTGTCGCCTCTTTTATTGTCATTGTATCAAGAAAGAATTATTAAATCAATCTCAAATAGACATTTTTAAATAAGAACAGAATATTGAAACATTCAAAAGAAGGATATTTTGCAGCTTCCTAAATTTCTTCTTAAAAGGAATTTCAGGAAAATCGAGTTTTTCTGGGCACTTGAGAAACTCAGCTTCTGTTTCTGTCACCATTACAAGCCCATTTGGGAGAAGAAACTTGAAATAAGTTTTTAGACATTATTGATCATATATAGTCAGTACAGTCATGGACTTTGAAAGGAGTACTGAAACTAAATGAAAAGGCAGTTTATGTCTTTATAGAAGTCCAGTTTCTTGATTCCTAGAAGATGCAGGTGAATGTGTTAGTTACAGACATTCTGTCTTCATTGTCTACAACTGTTTTCATTCTTTTTGAACCCAATTCTCAGAAGAATTTGTGTGCTGAAGTTGGAAAATGTATTTCAGTGGTTTTACCTTGTTGAGCTTGTGCTTTCAGGCACTGTTTAATACACACATTTTTTTTCTTTGTTGCTTCCTTCTACCTATGTCAACATGAGCTCACCAACAGCCTCCTCTGTTGACTGGAATGCTGGTGATGCTGGTCTTGTAAAGCAGAACAATCTAGGTGGTTTGTTTTGGAGCAGAGTGTTAAGCTGTGCCAAGACAACGCTCAGGGTTTTGTGCTTTTGCTCCAAGGTAGAGTTGCCAAAGTAACCCCGAGTTCCAATATCAGGGTACAAGTAAGATGCCATATTTATTTGTCCATTACCTTGGAGACCCCAGAAGCCAAGTGTATAGGCAAGAATAAGCACACAGATTGTCCACACTTAGGCTGAACTTCCAGAGGCAACATTCAAATGGATGAACAGTGCAAATAAGGTCAAACCTGGATTCGTTCAAGGCGTGGAGGGAACTGGCTCAGCAGATGAAGGATTAGAGAGATAACAGAGCAGAGCATGGATTAGTTGTTGCACTAAAACACTGTGCCATGCTTCAGTGAGCCTTTCTGGTACCTTGGAGTTGGGCACTGTCCCACTGGTATTTTCAAAATGCTTATTATTTAATGTGCAGCTTGAAAGAATGTTTTTTTAGGGTTTTAGCAGTTTTGTTGATAGAGCTGGGCAAGCAGAAAAAGCCAAGGCTTTTGAGAGGATGTGGTAAAAATTGTGTTAGTTGCTGAAATGCAGACAAAAGTATAGGTAAAACTATACAGAAGGGACCGTGGAGCCCTCAGTGTAAGTATAGAATCACAGAATGACAGAATGGTTTGGGTTTCAGTGACCGCAAAGTCCATCCCATTCTAACCCTGCCCTCTGTCCATGGGAAGCTATTCCCCTTTGTCCTATTCCCTTCCAGTCCCTCTTGAGCTCTCTTGCAGCCCCTTTAGGCACTGGAAAGGGCTCTAAGTTCTCCCTGGAGCCTTCTCTTCTCCAGGCTGAACAATCCCAGCTCTCCCAGCCTGTCTCCATGGCAGAGCAGCTCCAGTCCTCAGAGCAATTTTGTGGCCTCCTCTGGACCTGCTCCAACAGGTCCATAATGGATCAGCTTTAATATAGAAAAGCTATCTATTTTCTGCTTGTGGAGTAATGCACTAAAAAGTAATTGCTCTTAATATGATGTAGGTTTGAAATACTGATAAAAGTAATGAAAGGTTTTTGAGCATCAAGGACCTCCCTACACATCAGAGAAACCCAGCGCTGATTTTAAAGATGTGATGTGAAGTCTGACAACATTACAGTTTTACTGATACTGTGGCACAGAGTTAATCTAAAACAATATGAACACATAGGACATGGGCTGAAAGAATGTGAGGTTCTTTGCTTACCTGGCATATGGTTCAGAGTTGTGATCTAGCCCCCATCCTCCATCTCAGGAAGAAGATGATTTTTCATGCTGGGCACAGAGTGTGACAGGGACGAGACATGGCTTGATTACTCAGAAGAGCTGGAATCTAGTCTGGCAGACAGCTGGTTTCACCAGCCTTGTGGCGGGTTTGGATGACATATTGAGCCAGGGGTTTATTAGCTAAAAGCTGTGGACTAAAAATGTCGAATGTGACAGGTTTTACAGCCCTGGTAAACTAATAATTTGAACCTGGTTACCAATCAGTTGCTGGCCTTGTGTTGGCAATTGTGAGACAGGTCTGCGGTAGTTCCAGGGTAACCAAGACTGGAAGCAAACCCTAACACTGTGTAGCTGGGATAGGCTGTTTCTCTGCTAAGTGATGCAAGAAAATCCCTGGGGAATTTATCCTGAATGTCTGATCCTCTTGTCACGGGGATGGTGGTGAAGGCTGTGCTTGTCTTCCTGCTCGCCCTTCTCTTCTCTTGCTGTGATGTGCTGAGAAATGCAAGCCAAGCTCTGAAATTGTTGTGGGTATGGGTTAGATCGAAATCAGAGTGAATGATGTGTACCTTGAATTTTGCATAGTCACCAGGGAGACATAGAAAACCTTCAGCACCAAATGCTGTGAGTCGGAATGTGTATATGTGAGACGCACAGAACCTCTTGGAGCTGTTATGTTGTGAGGAACAAACCACTGAATAAATTCTGTGCTGGAAAAACTGCTGCTGCCCACAGGAACTGTGTTACCCAGAGCAGGGCCTTGTCCCAGCTGGCTGGGCAGTGTCACTGCCCCGTTTATCTGATCCTCATTGTGGCTGGGGGGATATACAGGTGGTTTCATTTAGCCTAGACAGTCTTTGGTAGCAGAGATCTCATTGTTCAGGCATTATGTTGCATAACAAAAATGACCTGCACACAGATATTTTCCACCCAGAATGTTTCTGATGGTGGTACCCTTCAGCACAGTGCTGCTGTTGACCAGAGCTGTTGAAATGCAGAGCGTGTGCTGGCTGGCAGAGTGGATCTGGCTGTTCCTTCCCAGTGTGTTGTCTGTGCTGCAGCCCTTATCTGTATGTGAGAGGAAGCTCCCGTGTCTAGAGGAGCTGCGAGACATCAGCTGCAAGTAATCAGCCATTTCCAAGTACTGCTTTTCAGCCACTCAGGGGGTCTCTTCCTTGCTAAAACAAATAGACTTGAAGTGGATAATAAACCCTCTGTATCTCAAAGTGAAAATGAATTTCTGAATGCAGAAAGGCAGTTTGGGGATCTGAAAAGGAACGTTTTTGAGACATCTCTGCCACAGGCAGAACATCATTTCCTTGACCCTTATTTTTAGCTGCAGGTGTCCCTGCAGCCTCTCAAACACAAGCACTGTGGTCAAAGTGCACATCAGTGTTTGGAGTTACAGTTCAGGGAATCCAAATTCCATTCTCTTTCCCGGTATTACTGCAGGATCTCTGTACAATGGTGCTTCCTGAATATCTCCTGGTCTCAGCTTACCTTTAACTTAACTGTTTTGCTAACTGAGCCTAACTAAGCAGATATTTAAACAGCAGGGCTAGGGAATAATGATGTGTTATGCCTGTTTCAGCGGGTTTAGGTGAATGGAAATACATCGTAGAGATTAAAATCTGACAAAAGGATCTGGTGTTGGAAATGATCCAGTGTCACTGACTCTGCCAGTGCACTTCTGAATCATGGGAAATGATGCAGGTGCTCAGTAAAGTTTGCAACCTGCCTTTCCCTTGTTTTTATAAATTTCTGTGGGTGTCTCATTTGCAAGTGAGATATTTTCATAATGAACTGATATGGAAGAATTAAATAGAAATAAAAATTCATGGCAATGCTGGTTTCCTTTGCCTCCAGCCAGCTTTCACGTTGGATTTGTGTTATCCCAAAGACTCTCTTCAGGAATTGTTAAACCTACAGAGCTGGCTTGCAGAAGGAAGGAAAGTCTTCCCCTGGAAGGAAGGGATACTCTCAGGTGTGCCAGGGTGGAGTTGCTTCCCTGATGTAAAAAGAGCATTTCTGCCAGTTCTGTTTCCAAACACAAGGTGGAGAGATGCTGTTCTGCAGCAGCACTCAGACAGGCACAGGTTCAGCAGGAGATCTCTCCAGCACAGCGTAGGCTTCCAAGGGATTTCAGGGAACATCTCCTTCCTTACAGCTTAGATGGTAAAACAGCATCTGACACTCGGGGCTTTTGTTGTGCCCCAAAACCAGGAGTGAGATGGTGTTGAATGAACTTTATGGCGTGGGGTGGAGTGGGGCTGTCTGAATGTGGTGCTGTAGCGTGGTGAAACACTGATGGGGCTCTTCCACTGCATTTCAAACCTATGGTGAACCAGCCTGGTGTCAGTGAGCCCTTCCCTGCACGGTGTCAAAAGGAGAAACGGGAATTCTTCAAGCTGTGCTCCATCCTGTGACTTTCCTTTGCAGACTACCCAGCACAAAGAATTTTGTGAGAAATAATGATTTGCCCTCTTTCTTCTCAGATTTCATGCTTGTGGCTAAGATCTCCTTGGAGATCCAGTTGTTCACATTGTATTGCATAATAGCCAAATATGACATCGCACTGACCTCCTTTAAAGACTAATCCAAGAGACAAGTCTGTTGTGTCAACATGTACTGTGGGGTTTGTTCTTTCTTTTTGGTAGCTGCATCCTCCCAAAAGAAAAATGAATGACTTATCTACTTCTGAGTCTTATTCCCAGTGACAGATGTGACAGGATACTTTTGACAGCCACATTTAAAGGAAAGGACAAAATAGTTATCCATAGCAATGACTGCACAGACCAGAAGAGCACTGAATCAGTTTCTTCATCTATAATTGTTACATTAAAGCCTTCATTTGGCCTAATCAAGTGTTTAAATAGAGATGTATTTCTTAAAATAGAGCTGTTTCCTTCCTTGAACCTGATATAGTTGTATTTTAAATATGAAGTATTAACTAGAACAAATTGGTACAATTTGAGTGTGAACTAAGACAATGTGTGTGATGGGAAATTTTTTGTCAGTAATCTGCTTTTGGAGGGGCTTGAAATACCAAGCAAATCCATCACCAGTGAAACAGAAAATTACATCACCTGCTTCAAGGAACAAGAAAGGAAAGCACTGCACACATTCTTAATTGCTTTTTTCTTTCCTTTTTTTTTCTTCCACATTGAGGCAAGAACTAGAGAGGAAAAAATGTCAAGAGTGGAGAGATCACAGAATATTGGCTTTGTTGTTAGTGTGGTGGGACAATGTGGTTTTGAAGTGTTTACGCTGTGCTAGACAGAGAAAAGAAGCGGGAAGCTGGGAAAGAGAGACCCCGCTCAGTCTGGCATTGTGGCGGTGCTGGAAATCAGAAATCAGGTAATAGGATTTCACTGTCTGGATCAGCCTCTGGCTGTCTGCAGTATGTTCCGGAAATCACTTTACAACTCTGCTTCCATTTCCTTGGCTGTCACA
Source organism: Lepidothrix coronata (assembly GCF_001604755.1). Classification (NCBI taxonomy): domain Eukaryota; kingdom Metazoa; phylum Chordata; class Aves; order Passeriformes; family Pipridae; genus Lepidothrix; species Lepidothrix coronata. The sequence goes on from NW_016690468.1 coordinate 634,484, forward strand.
TGAACATCATGATAACTGCCTCCTCCGAGCTCTGGGGTTGCACTGGAGCAATAAAGCATTTGGGAGGAAGGAGTCAGAGGTGTGTGATTTATGAATCCAGCAGGGTCAGGCTGAACTGCCTATGAACAGCCAAAGGAATCATGGAGTGAGGGAAAGGGCTCCTGGAGCGGATGCTGATGCTCAGCATGCTGCCCATGCCCAGGGGTGCCCGAGGAGGTGAAGCAAATCTTTCCAGCCTTGTCTGAGCAGAGGTAGCTAAAGACAAAGTATTTTTGTTTCTCACCTCACTGCAGTGAGTCCATGGAGCGTTCGGTGCCTTGGAGTTTTTCAGAAGGAGGGTTCTGCTTGTTCAGTTCTTCTGCATGGATGTTTTATTAGGATGCTCTGCATGGCTCTTTCCCCACGTACAACTCGTCGTAACGTGATTTTATGCTTGAAGACAATAAAAATAAAATGAGTCAGTGAGATAAGATATTGAGATAAACAGATGAGCAATATTTATAAACCGTAAGAGTCTCCTAAATTTGATAACCATCAGTTTGAGCCAATATACCCCATGGTGCTGAAGAAAGAAAAAAATCAATATTGCAGAAGCTTTTACAGGGAATTTATGAGCACTTTGTTCAGGATCAGTCCATGAAGACAAGCATAGCTAGCACTATGCACTTACTTATGAAAGGGCTTACTGAGAAATCCCTTGTTGAATTCACGAACTGTTCCGGGGAATTAAATTGAGGAATATGGAAATGGGCTTTTAAATATTTTTTTTCCATTTATTAGTGTATACTCAGAAGAAGAAAGTGCTGTAATAAATTATCAAACTCCTCTGAGTAATGTGGCTGAATAGACAATAACAGTGAAGCACAGTCCCTGCCAAAGTTCCTAAGCATACCTGTTCCAGTTTCTATCTTATAAGTAGATTAGTATGGGCTGGTTTCTAATAGGAATTCCTCCCCCCAGCCCCTTAAGATAGACTTTCACTGTATTTAGGTACTACTTCCCAGTTAAGGTTGTAGCATAAATAGCTGCTAGCATGCATCAGTCACCATATTCTCTCAAGGAGCATGGAAGCTGTTTTGTGTGTCAGACCTGATGCTTACACTTTTCCTGATCTGATCCCGGTTTCAGGTATCATTTACTGTCAGTATTCCTAAGAAAGTGTTGCTGTGCTGTTTGCCTGGAGAGTGTGCCAGGCATGTGGGCCTCCCCTCAGCCCAGGCCAGGGCCATGGGTGGCTCCTGCAGGGGTGAAAGAGGGAGCTGATCCCCCACATAGCCCCAGAGCACCATTTTTATGGTCCTACTCAGGCTGTGAATTAAAAGATAAGAAACTAAAGGAGACCATATAGATAAGAACGGTTGTTGGGATGAATTACCAGGCATTAAGAAATGGTTGTGAGTTGTTTGTGAGTGGAAACAGGTGAAAACAATGGGGAGCAGAGTTAAATGAAGCAGCTGAGGCTTGTTCTCCAGTACTCATCACACGGTTTGGGATGTGACCTGTTCATATCAATTTATGATGTTGTTGAGGCAGATTATTGAGTGCCAGATAGACTCCGTGTGAGTTAAATGCTGCCTCATCTCAGAAGAGAATACAAGGTGAAGCCAGAGAAATAACGCTGCTCTCTGGCAGGGTAAAAAGTTAACATTTAAAAAGGTGCTAGAAGAGCTGCAGGCCACTGGCTGCTGAGTGTGAGCAGTTGTGTCAGTGAGAAGCAGCAGTGACCTCTTGGTGCACAGGCTCAGTTGGTGAGGGGCAGCTGTGGCATAGTGCTGCTTTATGTCCCATTCGCTCCCTTGGTAAGTGATTTACTCACATCATTACTTTTGGCTGTATTTTGTCTGTATCTTCTAGAGTATGGAGAGAAGCAGGATTTTTGTTCACAAGCAATTTAAGCAGATCTGGCAGCTGAAGTGCAAAGGGGGTGCTGCTCCAGGCAGCTGTAAAGGTGAGGCTGTTGGAGGGTCACTGGAGGTAAACCCCACCACCCAGGGCCAGGCTGAGGTGAGCAGCACTGCTCGCTGAACCATGGGGGGTAAAGGGTTGTGAGTGTGCAGTTTTTACCTTTGCTTTACATTCTTTCTCCTGTTTGCACACAAAAAAATCTGTCTTAATCTCCTATCCCTAAAGACGATGGGATTTACTGAAGCATTCATGTGGCTGCGTGGATGGGAGGCTTGTCTCTCTCCCTCTGTAGTGAGACTTAGTTCTTACATGCACTTTAAAGGTTTCAATGAAAAGCATCAATGTCACGGGTGACAGCGGGTCTGTCAGCACCTTGGCACATACTGACGAAGCAATAGATGTTGACCAGATCAAAGTATACCCCTTAGATGGACTGAAAAGAGAGGACTGAAAATGGAGGCCCTGATCCTGACAACATACTGATGCATCCTGAAGAAGCTGTCCCGTGGGAGCAGAGAACACTGTCTCATGAAAACAGGAGCACTGTCTCATGAGAACAAGGACCTGTTTTGAATGAGAGTAGTTGGGAAGAACATCAACATGAGAGAAAAATAAGAGCAGGTGCTCGGGACTGTTGTGGGAAAGAATTGGGCTGTTTTGAGAAAGAGCAAAGTTGTTGTGAGAAAGTAGAGTTTAGAAAATGCACCTATTAGCTGTAAGAATTCTGGTGTGAAAGTTTGAACTGTCCTATCCATGTGCATTACGTGTGTTCAAAAACTGTACTTAAGGGGTTGCGCAGCAGCCCCGCTGTCCCTGCTTTTTTCTTGGAATAAACTTTGCTGGAACCTTTTTTTGTGTCGCTTTGGCCGTTCCGACATTATCAGCGACACATCAAGAATCAGGAAAATCTTTGATTGAACAGCTCATCTTCTAAGTTACACCTGTGTTGTGCCTTTTGGCCGTGCTGCTCCACAATGTCTCCCTTGTATTTCTCTTTATTTCCTGCTGGTTGCATATTGGAGCACAAAACTGCACAGAAGCACCGGAGAACTGGGTTTGGAGGCTGTCCTCAGAACACCCCAGCCTGGGAACCTTGATGTGCTTCTCTGAATGGGAGCCAAGTAACCCTGGTGGAAGGAGGGGATGGCTCAGGCTTCAGATATGTGATGGGTTCGCTTCATTTAGAACACTCCTGTGAAATGATTCCTTATCCCTGACTATTAAAGTAGCCTCAACAGTTCCAAGTTGCAGCTGAGACAAAACTGGCTGGGGTTGAGTTGGGAGTGTTGTTCGGCTGAAATGTATGAAAGCGTCTCTGATTTGGTCATTTTCACTGCATGGTGTTTTGCACTATGAAGTGGAATTTTCTTGTATGTTTGCCCAAAGTGCTTCATGTTTTTATCTCTGCCCTCTTCTCTTTGCTTTCAGATTCCATCAGTAATTGTGGGAATTGGTGCTGCTTTAATTAGTGCTCCCTGTGCACTGTGCTTTGCAGATTACAGGTTTCACATTGGCCACCTGTACCTCCCTCTGCAGCAACACCAAGCACTTGCTTTGGTCTCTCCCTGCCCTGCAGAGCAAGGAGGTATTCTCTTTCCCCAGGAAAGGGAAAAACAACACCAAATCCTATCTCTGCTCATTGGTATTTTTTGCCCTAAGGGAAGGTGACAATGGCATGTCCTCACACCAGGAGGCAGCTAAACACAATCGATACAGGCAAGAGGAACAGATAACTGTGTAACAGATCCAGGGAAAGCCTGTGCTCACAATCCTGGTGGTACATGGCATTAGGGATCTCTCCTGCTGCCAGCAGGTGTTCCAAGTAATGCTGTCAAAGGTCTCCAGGCAGAGATGGGGTTGCTCATAGAGCTCTACCTACCCAGATGATGTGAAAGAAGAGGATCCCCATGCCCTGCTTAAAAGAACACAGGTTTCTCTCTGTGCCATGCTTGAAGTGGAAGTGGTATTTTCCCAGGACGAAGTAGCCTGGGATTTGACCTTTCTGCATAGCTGTTCACTGAATTTGTTTGTGGTTTCTCTGCACTGCAGTGTCTCCACCTGTGCCTAGGAGGGCTCTGATGCCAGACTCCATGAGGGCATTGGTCACAGGCTGTAATTTAGACATTAATACTCTCCAGCAATAAAAACCATTACTCTGATCTCCCCCGGGGAATTGTCCTGTCCTTTTGTATGAGCGCTCCTTTATTCTTCTCTCACTTGTAGCAGTTGTCTTGCTAAGGCATTGTTTTGGTGAATCATACATATCGAAGTGTGTTTTCTTCTTCCCTGTTCTCCCACCCCTGTTGTTCATGCTCTTTTTTTTTTCTTGTTACTCTTCTTAAAATGTCTGTACTTTGCTCTTGTTTCCCTTTAAATGTTTGAATAATCAGCAGCAGTGGGCACAGAAAGATTTCTGTCGATGTGAGCTGTATTGGTAAGTGTTTGACACGGTTTGCTGAGTAGGGAAGGGAGGGGGCAGTGGGGAGAGACTTTTATTCAGCAGCAGCTTTCCATCACTTCCTCAGTTTCCTGTTTGCAAGAAGAGCTTTCAGACAGCCTTTCCGGTGTTCCTCTAATCTCTAAATGCATGTTTTCCAAATCTATTCCACAGGTGCCAACGAAAAAGCTGAAGAAATATGAGAGAGAGTACCAAACCATGCGAGAGAGTCAGCTGCAGCAGGAAGATCCTATGGACAGATATAAGGTAGGAGATGCTATACAGGAACCTGTTCCACTGGCAGATCCCATGGGAGTGACCCGGTTCCAGCGGCTAAGCAGAGGTGTGTGTACCACACTCACCTCCCTGGGATGTGCTGGTGCAGACCTTAGGAAAGTGCAGTGCCAGGTGAAACTCAGCCCCTTTCTTGAACAGGCACTTTAAACACTTGAACTTAGTAGTTCTTTCCCAGGAATATTTCAGTCACAATTTGTAACTCTCAAGACATCTGCAAGTAGCCACATATAATATTTTTCTTCTTTCAGTTTATATGTTTGTAGGTAACTCTCCTGCTGTTGCACTTTTATGGGAGATCTTCATGAACCGCAGAAACAAAGGGGGATTCTCAGCTACAGACACAGAAAGGAGAAAATAAACGTTGCTCTAGCGCAAGCTATGTGCAGTGGCATCCTCAGAGACTTTGGAAGATGAACTCTTCCTTGGCTGATATGATCCTTGTTGTTCATTCCTGTTTATACCAAGTGTTAGTAGTTTTTTGTTAAGATAATGCCTGGTACGGTGGGACCCGGAGGTCCCTGGCACTGCTGCAATAGAATTAACAGTGATGGATATCCTGCTTTAGGGCAGCAGAGAAATAAAGGTTCAGTTGGTAATAATGATAGCTCAGTAGTTCACCAGAAGAGAATACTTTTTAATTTTGGATTAGCTTTGCTTATCTCGCCAGTGAATTTGCTCTCATTGTCACAGGTGCGCTCCTTTGCCGTAGGTTCTGTGTGCTGGAGGCTCTGTTCCTGGGCACAGAGTTCGCTGAGTGTTTGGGATCTGGTCGTTGCTCACCCTAGTTCGAACAATTCAGGTTTCTCCAGGTGAAGCTGCCAGAGATGAAGCACTTTATTGCCCACTGCCCAGGATGCCTGGCAACTGACAGTGCTTACATATCCCTGTACTGTTTGCCTGCTGTTCCTCACTGTGCCTTAGTATGTTCAGTGACGTTGCAGTTGGTACAGAGCCTGCCAGGAGTGTGGAGTGGTGAATAATCTTATTCCAGTGGTCTGTGAATGTAAGGAAAGTGCACCGTTTTCAGAAAACCAAAGTATGGAAATCTGTAGTGAGAGACTGTGCCTTAATTCATAAATGTGGCAAGGTAGACTTACAGGTACAGAGAAAGTCAAACTTACTCCTTTTTTAAAAAGCATTTATCTGTGAAAAATTATATTTTAAGTGTAATTTTTATGCTGTCAAAGAGTGTAGATTTCATTGTTTGTGAGACTTGGGACTGCTGAAGCAGCCAAGAACCTATAGCAAGTATGACCTATTTAGGAAAAAACACAACTTGCTGCTGATGAACTTCTAAGTTTTTTTTCAGTGGTTCACTTATAGTACTGTGGAATTAAAATAATGCTTAGAAAACAAATAAGGTTCTTTAAAGCTCTGTGAAAGCATATTAACTAGTTAATCATGGGCGATGGATGGTGAAGAACATTATCCCAAGCTGCAAAAGAGGATATAGAAAGCGACTCTTGGGCCACTGTTTATGTGAGTCACTGTCACAGTCAAGACCACAGCCCAGGGTTTTGGCTTGCGCTTCTGAAACTCAACGTGGATTTTTTTATTAAGCTGGATTGGGTCTGATCCTCTTAGCAATGCTGTGATTAGAGAATCCCCATAACTGGTTAGATGAGTTCAAAGTTCAGACACATTCTTCAGTTGATGGGTGCCATGGAAAAATGCTTATAAGTGTTCTTTGTTCCTTGTCTTGCTTGTTAAGATTTTATTCCTGTGTCAAGCGGAGGTTGGTAGGAATTGACATTTCAGGAGTGTTTCTGAAGGTCATCAAGAAACACCTCACAGGCAGCAGGTGGAGAGCCAGCCTTGCTTTTCGCTTGTCCTTTCAGTCAGTGCTCTGCAAGCTGTGTGGTCGGAGGTGCATTTCAGTGGGGCAGCACCAGGGCTGGGCTTGGTTTGGGAGAGGACAAAAGCCCTGCCTCTGAGCACAGCCCTGCTGTCAGCTCCCTCTGTGTGGGCTGTGCCCCACAGCCCTGCAGCCTTGGAAGTTTTACAGTTTCTCTTCCCAGAACAAAACAAAGTTTTGGTTTGCTGCCCGGGAAGAGGACGTTTCATGGATGGGATCACTAGAGTGGAGATCCCTGCGGAATATTCCTCAAGAAAGAAACGAGCTCTCAGACTGTTGATACTTTTTAGCTGTAGTTTTTAGAGTGTTTGTTGTTTGCAGCATCACAGTTTTTATTGCCAGCAGAGGCTTGTCAGGACTGCAGAGGCACAGGCCCTTGTGAGCTGCAGTGGTGGAGGATGTCTGAGTAAGACACCCCCTGTGGCCCTGCCCTGGGAGGAAATGATGGTCTGTGGAGAGAGGGAGATGAGCTGGGTTTGCAGCACTGGGCCCACCAGTAACCAGTCAGGTTTGCTTGACATGTTCAATTCATGTGCTCCCATGAGCTGTTACACAAGAGTTCCTGCCTAGCTTGGATTTTACATGTTGATTGTGATTTGACTTACCAAAAGAACAGTATTAAAGAGTGCATTATTTTTGGTGTTTGTTTCCTGATGTATTTACAAGTATTATTTAGGAAGAGCGTGTGTTTTTATGGACATTTTTTCACTTTATTTTCCATTGCTTTTAACAAATTATCACATATTTGTCAGATTTTTAAAAGGTGCAAAAGGGAAATATGTTCTAAATTGCTGTTTGTCACTGGATTTCGTGACTTTTGGTTAAAATAAATTACAAATTGCCTACAGAAGCCAGGAAGAAAAGTGAGTTGTATGTAGAGAAAAAGTAGTAATATAGTTTAGATTTATATTTTTCTAAATATTATGGGGGGGGGGGTCTGTGTTTGAGAACACCTCATATAACAGGGTTTGGGTTCACTTGATGAGAAATTTCCAGAATTGAGCTTGGGACTCGATTTAAAATAAAGAGAAAAAGGGCTGGAGTTTTGCAAGCAGACCCTGCTGTTCTGTTCTGCCTTTTCCTCTGTGGACCTCGTTGTGCAACAGAGAAGTTGTGTGTCTGAATAAATGTGTAATTTGGACATAATAGCCTTTTGTGTGTTTGAAGTGGAAGCAAAAATTAATATATTGCTCATTTTCATTCAGTCATGGTAACTGAATGTTAACATCATGAGGAAAAACATGATGATTCTTGATGTGTGGGACATTGTGGTTTCTAACAAACCAAATGTGCTGAGGCAGTTTTGGGGATGCTTCTCCAGAGTCACCAAATGGAAAACACAGCCACCTCCAGGAGCGTCTATGTTGCTTCCCATGGCAGGTTTTCCTGGATGGTTTGTTGTTAAAGCCTTTTGGGTTTCTAGATGGAAGTTCAAAGGGTTTTCCTTCAGAGCTCCTCCACAATCAAGAACCCTTTCCATTGGGCTTATGAAGAAGCTGATGGGGAGGTATCAGAAGTAAAAAAGGCCTTGACTCTGTGCAAGCCCTGCTCAGCAATAACAAAACCATCTCTATCCCATCAACACTGTTTCCAGCACAAATCCAAACCACAGCCATGCCAGCCGCTGTGAAGAAAATTAATTCTACTCCAGCCAAACCCAGTGCAGGGTGTTGCTCAGCAGAAGCAGAATTGCTTAAGGAGGTTGGTGACTCGTTCCACCCCACTTGAATGCAGCTCAGAGAGGATGCATCATCACCACTGTTCTCCTCAGGAATTACTCCTTGGTGCAGGCTGGAAGGGAGCAGAGGGTGGAGTTCAACCCTTTCAAGTGTTCCTGAGCTGAGCCTTGCTTTCAAGTTGGCCTTCTTCTTTCCATCCAGCGTGTGATGGGAGCTGGAGTATATCCTCTCTAAAACTCAGAACCAAAAACCCACTGAAGAATCAGCAAATTTTTTTTTTTGTTGTTGTTGGTATTAAAAATTATTTTATATCCTGTTTCAACTGTCTTTACACCAATGGTTGAAAGCAGTGTTTGGTCTGTGACTTTGCAGGAGGTAAGTTTATTTGTGTTTGTGTGTATCAGCGGTGTTTGTCCTTTTTGGAAATGCAGTATCCTCCTTTTAACAGTTAACTCGAGCTCACCAGCTGCCTTTTGTAACCAGAAGGAGGAATTTGGGAAAGAGGGACCTCTTACTTTACGAATTGTAGAAACCGAGCAATGCCGAGGAGAAGGAAATGGTTGTCATAGTCAGTAATTTAGTGGTGTGGAGAGAAGGGCAGGAAGCTGTCTGTTTACACCAGGGACAACTAGCAGGTCTGACTGGTTGGCTGATGCCAGGTTACAAAATGCTGCCTGGGATGTGAGTCCTGCTGTAACGAACCAGCTCCATCTGTTGAACTTCTTGTCATTGCGAGCGTATTTCATAAAACCCTGTAAATATTTCAGAGCCATTGAAAATAGTTTGCTACACATGAAAAGCACTATTTGCTATTTCTGTCTTTACTGTGTCACGTTAGGTTTTATTTAGAGTTAAGCAGACCAAGAGTTTCCTCCTGAGGAAGGAGGCAGTTTTTCACTGCTAGATCTGGGGGGGGGAGGAGCTGGAAAAGACAAACCATCTCATCCGGCGTTCTGCCCTGGGTGGAAGGAGAGTAAAGGTGGCTCTGTGAGAGGCTCTCAGCTGGACTAAGAGTATGGTGAACAGGCTAAAAACATCTCTTAGCTATTGACTGGATGCCCAAGGTAAGAGATCTTTGCCTTATCCCAATGTACCATGTACATTCTCGTTTAAGAGGAGGATAGCGCATTTCCAGCACGGAGCTTGCTTACACACTTGTCTGCCAATGCAAAGCAGGAACTCTCAACTTCACACTGCAGCTTGCTTTGCAGACACTGAAGCTTTTGGCAAAGGCACAGCAGAAATGTTAAAGCCAACTGGGTTATTTTGTGAAAGTCTTAAGAATTTGCTGCTTTCTCCTTCTAAGCAACATCCCTACGGAAAGGTACCAGTGCTGCAGCACCTGGCAGCAATACTGTCCTGATCGGCTCCCAGGTTTTATGTGAAGCCAGGTCTGACAGCTGCCGGCTGACAGAGCTGTGTCTATAAAAACCAACGTTTCTAAGGAGGTCTGAATAAAATACAGGAAAAAAGATGTTCGAGATGATGACGATGATTGACTGCAGTTTGGTTTTACACTTTAAAGTTTATATTATCCTTAGAGAAGAATTTTACTTTTAAAAATTCCCTATCCCATACAGGCTATAGTGCAATTAAAATAAGAAAGATCCCCAAAGTTGTGTGTCTTTTAGCAGTGATTATCTTAACTGTGCTAAGATAAAAGCATTTTACTTAGAGTTTCTGTACAAAACAAGTTATTCAAAGTATGATCTTTTGGAAGGGAAACAAACTTACTTTCCTGTACAGGGCAGTGCCCGGTCTAGTTGCACAATAGGGTCACAGTAAGGAGAGAGAATTTGTAGAAGTTCTCCTTCCTGCCACAGAGGAAGTTCCCACATAGATGAGACCTCTTTAAGCATCCTCTTAGACCTCTACTTGTCCTGTTTTTGTTTAAGCCGAGCATGCAAAATCTGCTTGTAACAGAAATGAAAATTGCAGTTTCATGGTGGTGATTTTGGAGAGAAAAAGTATCTAAGCATAGCTGGTAGGCAGGAGGAAGTGAAAACAGGTGAATAATGTGCTTATGCAAGAAATCACATTTTGTAGGAATGTGTTCACTGAACAACTCTTGGAAATGTTTTTGTCTTAAGTGCTGATGTATGCTGACTTTTATTGTTTTGTCTTGGAGAACATAACTTACCTTTCAAGTGAGAAGAGGTCCTTTTTGAAATCTCCGCATGTAGGTTGCTGTTCCTCCACCTACGAGTTTCCATATGAATGTGGTGTTTTTCCTTGAATTTCCATAGCGCACAGATTCCCTTTGCAGCCTGTTTTGGTGTGAAAGATACACAGCAATTTTGTGACTGAAGGCCAGCATAGTTTTTTCCTCTCTTAAAATCCATTTGAGGAGGGCACCTCTGTCTGTCCCACCTGGCTGTGTTGTTCTGAAGATGAGGATTAGTATTTGATGTTGGACCCCTGGTTGTTCACTGACCACAAGCATCTTTTGAATATGGTTCTGTTTCTCAGCTGTAGAACAGTCACTGAGACTGATTTTTAAAACACCTGAATTATTATTCTCATTATTATGAAATATCATTCTCCTGTGCACTTCCCTTCTGTGGTTAGTGCTCCATGGAGTCGTTTCTGCCTGTGTGGAGTGGGCAGGGAGGGCAGTGCAGCGAGGGCCTGGAGTTCTCCATTTGGTGTTCCCCCCATTGCCCACTGGCAGGTCCTGGCCTGTGCTCAGGGGTGAACTCCCCTCTACCCCCTGGCACTCTGGCTCAGCAGGTTTCCTGTAAAACACACACTGGTGTAATTGGTGTGAGTTACAGAGGAGGGCACAAATGGCAATACGGGATATATGAGCTGTAGGGGCTTCCAAGGCTAAATGCTATGCTCTGCTGGTTCTGCAGGAGATGGGAAGTTGGCATTATATCATCTACAAAATGGACTATTTTTATGGATCCCTGCAGACAGAATTTTGTAAAGTGGAGCAGGACAGCTTTCTACTTCCGATTGGAAACATTATGAGTAACTCTTAATTGGTCCCTGTTCACTGCTGCTGGGTGGGATTTTATCTGCCTGATTTCTTTAGATGATGAGCAAGCAGAAACCAAGTGCTTTTGTGAAGAGGTCTGTGTTTACTTTTGACAGGGAAACGCTACAATCAGTGTGTCACTTGGTGACACAGACCATTGGGATGTAAGTGAAATAGCTGCATTTGCACTGCTGGCTTAATTCACTGTTGTTTCCCAGAGCAGCAGCCCTGTCTGAATGTGCACTCTCGCCTTCTCGGTGTTTTACGCACACAATGCATTCGTTTATTGCTCTTCAATATTGATAAGGATTAACTTCCTTTCCTGGTTGTTCCTTTCTTTCTGCAGAGGGAAAACCGCAGGCTCCAAGAAGCAAGCATGAGGCTGGAGCAGGAGAACGATGACCTCGCCCATGAGCTTGTCACGAGCAAGATTGCCTTACGGAATGACTTGGACCAGGTAATGCTGACACAGATGGGCCCCAGATCAGGCTTGGCAACACCCAGTTTTAGGAACCCAGCTTTGTGCTCCACCGAGAGTATAACACAGCATTAAAAGTGTAATTATTTGTGCCTTTATTTTCCTGACAGCCTCACTCGTAGTTGCAGTCAGCTGGATTTCCACATTCAGTGGTGTCTGGCCAACACTGACTGCACCTCCTCTGCTGGGATTTGCTTAGAAAATGTAAGCCATAACCTTTAGGCAGATACCACAGAACGAACATTTCCTTGAAAAAGGCATCACATACTCCTTGAAAGACTAGTTTCAAGGGAAGTTGCCTTGCAAAATGTCTACGTGGATCTGTTTTTCACAGCAGTTTTAGTACAGCCAACAAAGCTCGGAGATAATGAAGTGGCAGGGCACCAAAAATTAGAAGGGCTCCTCTGTGTTTGTTGATAACTGCTCTTGTTCCCTGTGAAGACAGGAATGTGGAGGGCAGCAGCATTCAGAGCCCTTTGCTCGGAGATGGTTTTCAGAGAACTACACATTCAGCCCTCTCTTTCTGAGGTGTTTTATGTGGTACTGATAAATGCTGTAACAGCTGTTGTTAAGGTACTAAATAAAGAGGGCCAAACTCCACCACATCTTGTGATTAGTCCCTTGCTGTGGTACCTTTTATAATGTAAAATCTTTGCCTGCAAGGGCCTCTCAGTTGGATTTCCCACAGGTATTTGGCTTGCTTTATCTAACCTCAGAACTGTAAACATCATTGACCACAGTTGTGCAAGCTGTATTTCTGCTTAGGCAGATCCTGGACAGATAGGCTCTGCTGATTTGGATCCGTGGGATTCTAAAATTTTGAGCTGTCTGGGTGAGCACAGAGATGTGCTCTGCATGATAGAGCAGGCAGGCTCATGTGGAGGCCAAAAGCAATGTGCTGAGGAGCTCTGTCTTCCTGGGAATTCCAGCTGTCCATGCAGCAGCTTTATGTCTGCTGCTGCCCGTGATTTTTTCTCCTCAAGTGTCACAACAAGGCTGCCAAGCACATCCCTGTGCCAGTCCAATTCCTTTCTCTCCTGCACTTTCTCAGTCTGTCTGTAGACAAGAGTGGCTCCATGAAGTTTTCCCACCCCCTGTCTTCATTCCCAGGCACTGCAAGAAAAGCTTTGTGCTACCGCGCTCCTCATCTGCAAGGACGGGACACCAAACACCACTGCAGGTGCTTGGAGAAACTGGAATGCACACATAAAAGGAGGAAGGATTTGCAATTCCTTTAAAGCATATCGGAAAACGGGTCTTTCATCAAAGATACCCTTGTAATCCCTGAGTTCTTTTGTCTTAAGTTGTCAATCTCATCGATTTTCCATTCTTGCACTGCTTGTTTTCCTTTCTCCTATACAGCCTTATACACACTAAGCCATGCAGGGATCCTCAATCCATCCCTTCAGTTATGGCCCTGGTGGAGCTGCTTCTGCTGCCCACAATCACCACTAACACCCTCATTAATAATGAACACTGTGGCAGAAAGATAAGCTGATACCACCAGCAGTGGTAGAAAACCAAACTGCAGCCTGTAGACAAGTTCTGTACGGTTACTTGTTGTTTCCAATGCCCTTTTCCCTCTTGGATTTTCAGCAAACTCAGTATTATTTGACCACAACTATTACCTGTCCTGCACCTCATTAATGAACAGGAGTGGTGAGGTGCCCTGTGTACCTCCCAGCTGGGGAGGGCAACACAATATATCCAGACATTGAGAAATACATTTCTCTCCTGGTGATTGGTGAGGACAGTGCTCACAAAAATAAAGCATTCCCAGTATGTGTCACCATAAGCTCAACCCTTACAAGAAAGGAGAAAATTCCTATTCCCTAGTGCACACACAGTATCAAGTTTCTCCATGTAATACTTATTTGCACTGATAAACAATTTATCTAGTGGTCCTGTTTGTCCTACACTTGTCTTTGCCTGAACACTTTGTAGGGTACAGTGCAGGCACCAAAGTTTTTTACAGTTACCTGTTTTCCCTGCTTACAGATTAAAGAAATGGAATGAGTTATCTGAAGTTACACAATAGCTAAATCATGCTGCCCTGACTTAGATTAATATTGGTGCCAACAAAAATATTCTGTACATCATTGTTTGCATTAGGACAGAGTATCTGTGCCTATGTGGGCATGGGTAAACACTTGGCCAGAGGGTCCTTTTGCACAGTTTCCCAGTTTCCACAGGGCGCAGGAAAAGGCAATGCTAGAACCTGAATCTGCAGAATTTCTGAGCTGTACATCCCAGTGTGTTTGTATTGGCACAGATAAGATCTGATTTACACCAGTGTCCCTGATTTTAGGCTGAAGACAAAGCTGATGTTTTGAACAAGGAGCTTCTCCTGACCAAACAAAAGCTGGTGGAGACCGAGGAAGAGAAACGGAAGCAGGAGGAGGAAACTGCTCAGGTAAGGCATTCTCCAGCTTTCCCCATTTAGTTAGGAGATGCAAGCAGAAGGATATGCAGAAAAGTGAGGATGTGTTGCAATCGCAGAAGGGATTTTGTCTTCAAAATGCGGTTGCAATTTAAAGTTTGTAGTGCCAGGGTAATTTTTTTGTTCAGTGTTTTCCTTTACTTGAGCTCTGAATGTTTAGTTTTCCATAGCTTATCGTCTTCCCAGTATTTAACAGTCATTGTCACTGGCAGTGAGCACTGGCAGTTAAGGAGATCAGACCTCTTTTAATTATCTAAATGAGGAGCTGGAGGAGCTGTTGCCTTGTAAGAGTCTGTTCTGGATTCAGGTGCTGGATTGCTGAAATAAAGTGTTTCTGCCTGAAGCTGGAACCAACAGCAGAACAGGGATAAGGGCTGGGAGGATTTTGCTGACTAGACCTGGCCTCATACTCATTTGCAAAATATTCGGTCTTAGTTTTGTAATCCTCTGTAGCTTAATGTGTACGTTTCAAAAGTGATACCCTGACTTTTGTTTTTGCCATTTTGTGTTCTGTGGACCATAATGTACCACCATTTAACACAGAGAAAGGGAATTAAGCTACAGGAGAATTCTCTAAGCAGAGATAAAGGGTCACAGTATAGACTTTTTGGTTATCACTGATACAGTAAGGATTTTTATATTGAGTAAATCAGATGCTGGAATTTGGTGAGCAGTAGCTTAGAGCTGCTGTAAACACAGTGAGACACAGAGAGAACAATCTGATGATGCATATTGAGAACTTCTGTGAGTGTACTAGGTAACTTCTCTCCTTCACTTCCTAGCTGAAGGAAGTCTTCAGGAAGCAGCTGGAGAAGGCAGAATCTGAGATCAAGAAAACCACAGCCATTATTGCAGAGTATAAACAGGTACCGTTCCAGAGGCTCTTTCTTGTATTTCTCCTTTCAGCCTGTTCCGAGAGCTGAATTTTCAGCGTTGCACATCTCATCCTTTAAATAAGCTCCACTACCTCTCAGGCTCTCAGAGAGCAACATTGTAATTTGTCATAAATCTTTTTGTGGGTTTCCTAATAGTCTCGTAATTAGGCAATCGGGAATAACCTGTCTTTCAGCTAATTTTAGTACTTTTGGGTGAATGCTTCTGTACTCTGTGACATAGTGCAGTAAAAACATCATAAACCAATTCATCCACAAAATGTCCTGGTCTCTGTGTTCAGGTTCTGTATTGAATGCTGCTGGTTTTTTATCATGATCAGCAGCAGTGGACTTGTTAGGGGGGATGCACATACCTGAGTGAGGCAGAATTTAAGTAATGTTTTTTCTAACAAAAATCATTGTTAAAAAGCACAGGTTCTATTTCAGTCCAGTAAACTTGAGATAAGAGGCTGCTTTCTCTGTTCCAGATCTGTTCCCAGCTGAGTACTAGGCTGGAAAAACAACAGGCGGCCAGTAAAGATGAACTGGAAGTTGTGAAGGTGAGAACAATGCCTCTGCATATGGGATGTTTCGGGACACAGACAGAACAAAATGTTAACTGAACTTTAAAGTTCAGTAGCCCCACATGCATTTTTCAGAACATTTAAACAAGGAAGGAGTTTATTTCCTTTCACAGTTCTTTATCTTATATCAGAGAGGGTGAAACTCTCAGACTGAAATGCATGTAATACTTGGCTTTTCTTTTTCCTGTAAAAATGTAGAGAAAAAAGTATTCACTTGGATGTTTTGATAAACTGGTGAGAAAAAAAGGACTCTCTATTAAAAAACAAAACACGTGCTGGTTCTCCAGTGTGCACAGTGGAGGGGTTGGAATTGGCCAGATTAGACAAGGTTTATATTTGGTTTTCTGTAATTTAAGCAGAATTGGTTTAAGTAATTGAATCAAATGGCACAGCTTGGACCATCCCCAGAATTTCCATAGGGTTTGTCTCCCTTCTCTAAACCCCTTACCAAGAACATCTGTATAAGAGGTGAACATTTCCTGATCAGGTAACAATTCCATCCCACTGCTCTGTCACTGCTGAGTAGGCAGAGTTGTTTTCCCTCTGCTGTAGGTTCTCAGTTTTTCTTTAGTACTGAATCTGAACTGGATTTGTTGCTTTTTAGTGACTTTTTATGTTATTGCTAATAACATAAATAAAATAATTCTAGGATTGATATTCCTATAATCTGCTGAAATAGCTCAATACCCTGTTTTCGTTTGTGTGAGCCAGGCCAGCTTTTTAATCTGCTCAGTTTAATTTACTCTCCTGAATCGTGCTGACAAAACACTCACTGCAAAATGTTACAAAGCTTTAGTAGCAAGAGGGCTTGAGTAATTCTAACATAGGAGCAAAGTCTCTGTGATTAGACAGAGTGTAGTAGGTAGATTTTAGGAATTTTTATACTGGTTAACATACCCTGGAAATTGTGAACTTCTGAAATTCTTTTCATGCCAAATCGGTAAACTGCAATATTAGATAGTTTGAGATTGAGGCAATCTGACACAAAAAAGGCTCTTTCAAGAAGCACAACAGCTCCTGTAAAATGGATTAAAGGGCTTTCTGGGTATTTCAGGGTAAAGTGATGGCCTGCAAACACTGCAGTGAGATTTTCAGCAAGGAGGGGGCTCTGAAGGTGCCTGCTGTAAGCACAGACAACAAAGGCATTGAAATAGATGATGAGAAGGATGCACTGAAGAAGCAGCTGAGAGAGATGGAGCTGGAACTTGCACAGACAAAACTGCAGCTCGTGGAAGCCAAGTGCAAAATTCAGGTATGTGGAATCCAAGTACAGCAGGGCGGTCACATTGACTTTGTTGTGCTCAGTCCAAAATTACTCTGAACCCTGCAAAAAATTGTTCCAAAAGATAGCACGTAAGTGCATGGCTGTATATCTGTGAACTTCTAGAAAAAAAGTCTGTCCTAAAAAGAAAAAGAGCAGAGGTTTTTATTTGTTTATCTAAATATCTTGTGCTGTTTCTGCACTTTCAATCTGTCTTCTCTCCCAGGCACTGGCCTGGGAGGTTGCAAGGAAAGTGCTGGACTGTAGGGACTGAGTGTGTGGATGCTTTTTTCTTGTTAATTAATTGTTTTTTATCAATTCTGACCATTCTGCTTTCTCAGGAGCTGGAGCACCAGAGAGGAGCCCTTATGAACGAAATCCAAGCTGCCAAAAACTCTTGGTTTAGCAAAACCCTGAACTCAATCAAAACGGCCACAGGCACGCAAGCCTCAGCACAGCCCCAGCCGCCCCTGCCCCCCAGAGAGGGCAGCACATAGTTCTGGCCACACCGGCACAAGAGCACAAACAACACAGCTGAAACCCTGCAGGGTTCTTCCGGTGCTCCCTCCTCTTGGGGAAAGGACAAAAGGCAGGAGTGCAGGCTTGAAGTGAAATTCTTCGGTGTTTTTCATTCATTTTCTGATGTGACCCTTTTCAAAGGGGGGGGGGGAGTAATTCCTGGTTTATGTTGAATTCTTACTTCCCAAACTGCCTTGCTGAAAGCCAAGTTCTGATACCGTCATACTTTTACACTTCATTTTATATGACTAGATGTTAAATAAATACTTCAAATCTAGGTCTTTTATGCAAGATAAAAATAATTTCGAATTAGTCATGTATTAAAGGTTTTTTTCTTCTTCTGGAGGAAGAGGGAGACCGGGAAATGTGAAGCAGTGCAGCATACTCTCTCCCTGGAAAGCACAGTGTGCGGGTGTCTGGGATGCCGCAGGCCCTGGGACCATCCCTGTTTATCGCAGCGACTGTGTCCTGCAGATAAGCACTTTTTGTAAAGCTTAGGCCATAGCAGAGATGGGCTTGTGCTCTCCTGGCACAACCCTCATGAGCTTCCCTGACAATCCCTTAGTTTGGATTGGTTTTCCTTCAGAAATGCAAGTAGTGCAGTTCTTTATAGCGCTGTTGTTTGATGGCTGTTTACAGCTCAGCTGGAATTTAACATAAAGTTACCTAGTTCCCTTTTTTTTTATTATTTTGTGTTTATACTAAGAATTCCGAGGAATAATTCCTTCCACTGGGATAAAGGGAAAACTGTTCAACGCTCATTTGATGAGAAGGAGAGTGAAGACCTTGCATAGTTTTGACCTTTTATAAATCCTGTGCAATAAAGGGTAGGTTTTATGAATAAAACTAATGAAAACCTTTCCCTGGGTCTACATTCAAATTCCAAATTTGACATAGAAATGAGGTATCAAATAAAATACCCAAAAGGCTTGTGCTGCACTGAGGAATAAAACATCACAGAAGCAAGATCTGTTTGCTAGAAGTATTTGGTTAGGAAATGCTACGTTGGTATTACTTATTTTTATAAAAACAAGCATTTTCAAGTGGAATACAAACCCTAGACTTTCCTGTGGGGCAAGACTTCTCTGGTGATTCCCAAACCTGTCTGGTTGTTTTGTATCTCTTAAGGTAAGAAAGTTTAAAAGCATTTGTTTTGACTGAACATAAAGTGTTTATAGAAATACTTATTTCATGGAAAATTAAAACTATTGCTTGAACTGATGGAATATTTTTTTAATTATACCTGTCATGTCTAAAGATGGTCTTGCAGGTAAATGTCATTGCTGGACTAAAGGTTGTGTATTAATTGTTCCATTTGCAAAATTGTTCCAGGGACATAAGTTCTATTTTGTTGGGGTTTTTTTAATTCTAAGGAATGCCATACCTTGTCAGTTTTCTACAATAAAATTCAGTGATACCCATCTTGTGCTTTGTTGTCAAGCATAATTGTGAATTATTTTCAAGAGGGTAGTACAGATTTAATGTTACCAGTGCCAAAGTAAAGATTCTGAAACGCAGTCAGCTGTTTGAAGTAGAGATCAAAATATAATCAGCATCCTGACACCATTATATCTTCTAAGGGGTTAAAAAATTTAGTATTTTAAAATGTACCTGCAAGAACAGTGATTATCTGTAAATATTAATACAGTGAGAAAAAAAAAAGAGGGGAAACAGAAAGAATTTCTTTTGCAAACGTTAGCAAAGGCCTTTTTCCCTCATGGCTTTTTTGCTCATAATATTTGCATAAATGTTTCCATTCTCTTGTCTGACTAAACCCAGCATTAGTCATTCAGTTACCTGTTCTGCTTCACACATCCACAGATGTGAATCTGAATTTGTAATAAATCTGAAGTGACATTTAAGGATACCTGATGAACATCTGACTGTTACATTTGAGAGTACTGTGCCCTCCAGTGACACTGGTGGTTTGACAAGTGTCTGAATTTCTCATTTCATTTATCTTTAATCACATGTAGGAGTGGATTTAAAACCTTGATTGGAAAAATGCAGTAACAGGAATAGAAAAAATGTGTAATACTGTGATTCCCTGAGCAGATGAGTTAACAGCTCACAGCTGCTCAAAGATCTTACCCCTCCAACTCCCCCTTGTACAGTCCTGTCCCTTGTCCTTGTTACAGCACTTACTGGAGAGGATTAAAAACAGCAACAAAAAAATATGTGGGTGGATTCTCCCTCCCTCCCCCCCCCATTTGTCTTTTGCCAAGTGACTGAGTTTAAATCATCTCAAAGGGTCCAATGAGTGGAAGCAGATCATGGGAGCGGGACTTCCCCAGTTCATCAGAGAGGAACTGGGAAATAAGCTCCCCACGTTCATGGAATGAGCTTTGACACAACATCCCTTTTCTCAGTGTAGGAGCCCTCTGACTTTGGAAGTTGACTTTCTGGAACAAAAGCACATTTGCTACCTGCTAGCTGTGACGCTTTCAAACCCTGGTAGGATGGAAGCTGGCTTACATCACCAAAAGGAAGTTTCAGAAGACAATGACATAAAGGCAGTAAATCAATTCCACCTTCCAGCTGTAGATCCAAGGTAGAGTTTGTAGCAGTGGCATTAGGAAGAGTAACATTTTGCTGGAAACCGTGTCTTCTCAAAACTACCCAAAGAGTAAGGAAATAGCTTTATGGCATTATCTTGGTGAATATTCAGAAACAAGGAAAGGAGTAGGACTGCAGGATTAAACCAGGCAAGCTAAAATTCTGCCTGCTGACTGTAGATGCTGCAGGAAAGTTTAGCTTCCTGCAGGAAAAACATGCATGTGTGACAGAGCTACCTGCACACTTATTCCCCATGGATCTGTCAGAGAGAGCTGGCTCCTTGTTCAGCTTTTCAGCAGGAAACATCATCAAAGTCTCACTGAAACTCTTATTTCTGTGTGGCACTCTGACAGCTAACAGAGTTTGTAAGTCTGGAGTGATTAACTTTTTTTCCCTGAGTCAGTATTAAACTCTGTGTCCACATCAAACCTTTATTAAAAATAATTTGAATTTTATAAATATATATGTGGAACTGAATCCTATTTTTTAATGTTATTGAGAATGCACCATTCTGAAATTAACCCTTTACTTTGATTAGGGACAAACCTCCAAAAAATATTTTTACTAGAACTGGTTTATCTTGTTGGATTCTAATCTGTTCCTGAGATGCCCAGTATGGTGGGCAAAAAAAGGAAAAAAGTACTTTTTTTCACTTTAAACAGTTGTTGTTTTTCCTTTGACTGTAACACTTTACAGGCTAAATGAAGCAAGGCTGATTTAGTTACGTGGTACATCTGTGAGCTAGTCTTGTATTATCTTTGTGAACCAAACATAATATTCTAAAGTAATACAACTTATTTCACTTAGTTTACATTTCTAAATATACCTGGAGAGAATTAAAAAGAAAAAATATAGAAAATATGATGTGTGGAGTTAAGCCAAGAAACTGCAAAATCCCTGAGGTCCACGTGCATTGATGTTCAGTAAAACCAGTCTCAGGGAAGGTAGTCAGCCATGTAATCAGTCCTGCTAGCTGACAAACCCACCCTTGTCCTGCCCATTAATTAGGATTTAATTTGCTACAGCTGAGTTACATTGCTGCAGCTACGTTAAAAGTGCTTACAGAGATAAGCAATACTTTTTTTCCTTGTTAGACATTTTAAAGGACTTCTCTTGGTTGACCCTTGAGATTTCTTCTAAGATAAATGATCATCTGTGCCATTGTGTTAAAAACAACTTCAAAACAAGGGGAGAGGGAGAGTCAAGAACTGCAAGAATTCAGCCCCTTGACAAAGCATGAAGTATCCCATTGACTTCAGGGTCATGGTGCCACTCACTGACTGAATGTGGCAGTTAAGGAGTAAATAAAAATCTGCATTTAGTGGCACTAAAATCTCAAAAGCCACACTGGAAGCTACATGCCACACTTTCTCACAGGATCAAGGTGGGTCTGTTCCCTTCCTTCTGTTAAGTAGCTGCAGTGAAATCCATGAAACTACTTGTATGTGTAGGAGAACTATACCTCTGATTTTGATTTACTGTTAGACTCGGGGATAACTGGCAACTTCTGCATCATCTAAGGCCAAACACCTTTGGCTTTGAAACCAGAAGCACTCTTACTTCACAGTGCTGGTGTTCTTCCAGCTGCTGGAGAGAAAACCACAGCGAGTGTCACTGATTGCTTGTGAAGAGAGGGCAGAGAGGTTCCCCTCAAGGCTGAGGGGCTGCTGTGGCTGACAGGGACCCTGCTGAAGGGGCTGCTGTGCGCACAGCTGGCTGTCCTAGACATGCAAACAGAAAGGGTAACCCCAAATTATATTTCTGTCTGTTGTGCTAATATCCTACCGGGAGCTGTCCCATTAACACTAAGGGGAGACACGATGAAGCACTCAAGCTTGGACCTCTCAAGTTTTAGGGTAGATGCACGTCACAGCAGCCTTTAGAACTGGGCTAATCCACAGATGGCTTTTGGGAAATGCAAGGAATTTGCAACTGGATAAATAATGCTCAGCATTGATCAAGATCCTGTCTTTCCCAAGTCAGAAGTCTACACAAATTACTTCAAGATTGTGACTTAACACGTACAGGTTAATTCTCCGGGAATACAGTCTCTCCGTTTCTCCTGGATTCCAACTGCTTTGCTACTGAATGTATTTCATGCTATTTTTACCTGAAAAAGAAAAAAGATATGGGTAGAGAATTAGGACATTACTTCCTCTTATTTTCTTATTCAGTGGGACTTGCTTTTATTTAACCTGTAAAGGAATAGATATGTATCTTTGGAGAACTATATCTTATATATAGAATTATATATAAGAAACTGAACGGCAAGGGGATAAATACATTGAAAGGATTTGGTATCATAAATTTCATTTATGATTTGATACCACCAGAATCCTGGGCTGTACTAATTTCCCTACAGTTTCTCTTATTTTTGTATTTTATATAATACATGGATGGTACTACCAATGCAAACAAGAGCAGATGTTTCCAGATTTTTCTCCAGGTGTCAATTCCCTCTTTCCAGTAATCCCTGGATTTGCATTGCTGCTGATACCACCCCCAAAAGCTGTGCCAGGAACTGTCTGGAGCTTTGGGAACTGTTGTTTTCCAGGGAAGAAGATTCCTTGCCTTCTCTGAACTGGGAAAAGATGGTACATGAGTACAGAAAAGGGTCTACCCAAGCATGATCCAGCTCCCTCCGTGTCTGCCATTTAGGTGGATTCACTCCAGCCCATTGAAAACAGAGCAGCTTCAAAGCTCTGACTCCATTACAATGAAGTTTTCCAGGTTTGGAATTGCCTTTGTGATCTGTATGTGTGCCAAGTTCACAAATCTTTCTAAAGAGTTAGCAAAAAAAGAGCATCACAGAGAGATCAGACTTTTAACTGAGAACAATTCAGTACTGCCAGTACTTGAGTAAATCATCCATGTATTATATAAAGTATGACATGGAAATATAAGTGTAATGCTTGTTATTAAAAGTGCAATTCAATGTACATGGTCACAAAAAATGTTTACTTTTTTTAATTGTTACTGAATTGTTTGGATCAGTACCTTGTTATCATTGTGTTAACAATGCCTTGTAAAATAAATGGAAATGGACAACAACATGGGAATAAGGTGCTTATTTTCCTGAGCCATTTGCTTAAGAAACAGCTTCAATCTCTTGGCAGGAGTAAGCAGCTGCTGTGTCAGGTTTTGTGATGCAGCTGGTTCTGTTCAAGCAGCTCTCTTGCACCAGTGACTCAGCAGATGAGCTGTCCAAAACGTGTGTGCTACTCAGCTAATTCCAACCCAACCCTTAGGGAACCTGTTCACAAGGAGCTGTGCCAGAGAGCTAACAGGTCACCCTGGTCCTCTGCTCCAAATGCCAGTCTGGTTTCCAGCACAGAGAATGCTTTTCCTAAAGGCTGGGGATACTTACCAACAGTTGATATTGGTAAGGACTTCCCACTTCCCTGGAGTACAAGTGAGCCATGAGGCAGCATGCCTGCAGGAAGAAACACAGGGAGCAGAAGGAAACAGCAAGACACTGGAAACGAACTCCAAAGAGAGGCACAGCTGAGCAAGAACAGGACCGAGCAGAATGTACCACAGTCAGAAGTATCCAAGCGATTTATAAAACCATTTTTCCACATGAGCAACTGCTCTGGGATTTCTTTCCTATTACCTGAGATGAACAGCCGTTGTTCCCAGATAGCTGGAAAAGCACACAGCACTTCAGGGGAAGATAAGAAGGCAAAGAGGGAGAAAAGCTGAAGATTAAATTTACCAGGTGTAACATTTTGTATTGATTTACCTCCACATCACTATCCAAAGTGTTTGTCAGGAGAGGATGCAGCATCCAGATGCTGCTGCAGCTTTGTGCACAGGAGACCTGTGTGGAGCTTGTTTTTACATGACAAGAGTGGTTAACTCTTCCATGTGGAAGCTGCCACTCAAAGGGAAGTGCCACGGGTGCTGAAATGCTCCTGATTTAAGGAAACAAACACTGTTGTTTTGTTTGTTTTTTTTTAAATCTCCCGGGGAAAAAAGCAAATTGCAGGCTCAAATGCATTTATGGAGTAATGAAAGCATTTTCCTCCTAGAAATTAATGTACAAATTTACCAAATAAGAGCACTTCCTAATATAAGACCATAGCTGAAAGTGGAGAGACTCAAAGGAAAAAATATAAGGGAAAAAAACACAGAAGGTTTTTTCCTGTCTCAGTGGCTGTTCAGCAGAAAGATCGTAAGGAAGCAATTTCTGAATAAGCAGAAATTGCTTATTCAGAAATTGAGAAATCATGCCATGGAAGTAAATTCCAGTTGACCATATTATATTTTCTGGATAAAATCAATTATCCTGTCTCCAAATGCTGTTCCTGAAGATGGTCAGGCTTAAGCTCATTCCTGTGAAAATAAAACATAATCACAGTTAATTTTGCAGATCTTTTCCAACTGCAGATTCTGAAGCACTGCAGCAGAGGGTTATAATAAACACCTCAGTACAACATCTGTTAAAACTGCTGTGGGGAATGCAGACTTGAATATCAATCCTTGGCTTCAGGGTTTTTGTGAATTCATCATCAAATTTCTCCATACCTCTGCAAAGTAAATATCCTCACAGATTAATTAATTCCTAGATATTCACTTTAGAAGAGAAAAAAACCCCAAACCTAAGCCCATAAATCGGCAAATGAGCTGGAATTCCCCAGCTTGGTAAAACAGGTGTTCTAACTGGTACCTTTTTTTACAGAAATTGACTTTTTAAACACTGAAGGGCTGTGTCCTGCCTTGGTTTCCGCTGTTTATAAAGGACATCTGGAAGCAAATGCTCCCTCCTCCACATTCCTACTGAGAGAAGGATTGATGCTGCCTTGTCTATTTTTGTTTTTGTGGGAAATCTTAATGCCCAGCAGGAACCTGGGGATATAGAAACTTTTTTGTTGGTGCTCAAAGTGCTGATTTAGTAAGAATTGTGAGAACCATCTTTTTATTTCAATGAGGAAAATACTTAAAGAGAATTTTGGTAGCATTACACCGGTGTATTTTTACACACATATAGCCACATTTTGTGAATAAAAGCTACATTTCCTTCCAGATGGTTTGATAAGTAAATCTTCTCTTACTCCCAAAGTCACTCCCTGAGAACACATTGTGACATTACAGGTTAGGAAAAACTTCCCAGCAGTAACTTAGACTCTAGAAAGGTTTCTAGGTTTTGCTCTAGAAAGCTCACTGTGCATTAGTTGTGGGGGTTTCCCTGAGGCAGTGCGTGTTTGGGGAGCTGTGCCATCTACCCAACTGCTGTTAGTTTGAACTGGGTTTTTTTACTGATGAAAGATTAGAACTTGAAAGCTTAAACCGTGTTGGAGTTACCTTGGAGGTCTTTTCCAACCTTAATAATCTTTTCCGTGAAAATGAGGAGCCAACAGAGAAAGGGGCACTCGGTTTGCGAGCCTTGTTCCTTTTAAAGGCTGGGAACGCAAATTTCTTCCCTTTTCATCATTATTAACTCCACTGCATCAACCTGATATTCTTTACCTGAAGAAGGAAAACAGTATGTTGTTTTGCAAAACTATTTGAGGCCTTCGCAGCCATGAGCTCTGTGGCGTCTACCATAAAACCAGTGGGAGAAATCTGATGACCAAAAGAAAACGTGCTCCCTGCCCGCAGCAGGGAGCTCCTCAGCCTCCGGCCCCTCACAAAGTTATAGCAAAGTCCTCTTACAAAACAAGGTGTGCTCTCACACATGAGATACGAGTGACTGGAGCAAGACAGGTGACAGTTACAGTGAAACTGCGTGAAATCACGACAAAAGGTTTGAAAATCGAAACAAGGCTTCTTGTAACCAAGTCATCAGACATAGATATTCATGCAAACCACTATATAAGCGTTACTCTTGTTGCCATTTGTTTTTTGAAGAGACCAGAGATAGCAGCAAGGTCAACCTAGACCATGCCGTTACGTCGCCTTCAAAGGATAAACGGTTTCCTTCCTAGACCCTTGCAAATTCAGCAAATTCAGGGCGGCACCGGCCGCCCCTCAGAGCCTCGGGGCGGGGAAAGCTCCTGGTCCCGCCCGCCCCTCAGGGCCCGGGGGCGGGAAGGCTCCATGTCCTGCTCCACGTCCCGCCCCATGTCCCTCCTACCCCTCAGCGCCCGGGGACGGGAAGGCTCCATATCCCACCCCCCCCCATGTCCCGCTCCATGTCCCTCGTAACTCTCAGCGCCCGGGGGCGGGAAGGCTCCATGTCCCGCCTCCTGAGGGGCGGAGCGGGCGGTGTCTCGTCACTTCCCGCGGCCGGAAGGTTCCAGAGGTTCCAGCGGGAGCCGCCATGGCCGCGGCGCGGGAGGAGGTGAGGCGGCTTCCGGCGGCTCCGGCCTCGCCGCCCCGGGCGCTGCGGTCCGTGCCCTGGCGGGAGCGGGGTGAGAGCGGCAGCCCCCGCGGTCGCCAAGGGCTGCGGGGGTCTCCCCCTGCGGCGGGGCGTGTCGGGGGAGCCGTGCCATCCGCCCGGCTCCTGTCGGTTCGGGTCGTTTCTTAAATGATGAAGGGTTAGACATTGAAAGCTTAAAACTTGTTGGAGTTGATGATCTTGGAGGGTTTTTCCCAGCCTTAATAGCCATGTGCTCTAGGGTGGCCCTGCCTGAGCAGGGAGGCTGGGCAAGGTGACACATTGTGGTTCCTTCCGACCGGACCCGTTCTGCCATTCTGTGAATTAAGATTTGATAGTTCTATATATATGGTTTTATATGGTTATATATCCACAGTACATATATATGTATATCTCACAGGGGGTGAGGAAGGGATGGCTCTGGGTTTAACGAAACTAATGACCTGATAAACGTGAAGCTTCTGGAAAACGGGAAACTGTCGCAAAGAGCTCAGCGGTGAGCCCTGAGCACAAAGAACTGTGTCTAATATATATGTGACCTTTTGGTTTTGAACCAGCTGCAGAAAGATCTGGAGGAGGTTAAAGAACTGCTCACGAAGGCCACGAGGAAGCGGGTGCATGATGTCCTGCTGGCAGAGAAACACAAGCTGGAGATAGAAATCAAGAATCAGCCCCTGCCCAAGCCCAAAGATGTGGTAGAGGAAGAAAAGTCGTCACTGGGAGGGTACACAGTGAAAATAAACAATTATGGTAGGATTATTTTTCTAGCATCTCTCTGAAGAGAAGGCAGGGTGGTGTTACTGTGAGTTAGAGTTGCCACTTATCATTATAGCAAAACCTTTTAAAGTTTTTATTTCATACTGGGACCCCACTTTAAAGGTACCACGTGCTTACCCTGCCATGCCAACCCCAGTGTGTGTGATGGTCCTGGTGCGATGCATTAAGGATCCCTGGTGTACCAGCTGGTACTTTTTCCATTACCTAGTGCTTAGCAGAAGTGAAGGAGTGAGGTTTGGCTTCTCTGCTTGCCATGTAGGTGAGAGGAAAGGGAATTGCTCAAGATGCAGGGAGTAGGGGAAAAAGTGGGTCAAGGAAACTGCAGCAGGAGCAGACAGCTGCCTCCAAGTCCCCCTGCACAGATGGGGTTGCTCTCCTTTCACCTCAGCTGATGCATGTTTTTTCTCAGAATTTGCAGGAATTAGGGAACAGGGCTACATGTAAAGACCTCCTTTTGCTCTCGAGTTATTTCTGAATAATTCATGTTTTCCCCTATCCCTCTGAGGATTGTTTCAGTAAGGCAGAGTTCGTAGTCATTCTAGGGGAGTTTGTGGAGTGAGTTGGAATGGAATGTATGAAGCTTATGGAGGAAAAGTAGAAGTTAATCTCTGTTTTTTCACTTGCAGGTTGGGATCAGTCAGATAAGTTTGTGAAGATTTACATCTCTTTAAATGGAGTCCAGAAGCTTCCAGCTGAGAATGTGCAGGTGAATTTCACAGAGAGGTGAGTTCATCTGGTTGTACCACAACAAGAACGCTGTTTGAAATGCAGGAGTGTTGGATAAACCCTTACTCCCCACTCCCTTTTTCTTTTTTAAAACTTGAGCTGTATTAGCTCTTAGTAGCACTCAGGACATACTCTTAAGTACAGCTCTCCTTAGAGGGTATCAGGATGTTTTCATTTTGCAAGTGCTTGTTGCACCTCACCACGCTTGACAGGACGTCTAGTGTCAGCCCTGGTTTTTTTGATGCTGATAGAACTTAAATAGACATTAAAGAAATCTGCCTTTCCAAGGTTGTAGGAGTTTAGTAGAAAGGACCCTGAAGATCTTGATTTGTTGTGAAGTCAGGATTTGTCCTTTTAATTTCTTAGTGTTAAAATTCAACTGAACATTTGAGAGCCCTGGGAAGAAACTAATCCAAGCCTGTTGACCTGCTTTCCCAAGAAATAGATCTGCTAAAGGGTTTTCAGACATTGCAATGATTGGAATATTTGTGCCTTTCCTCCCTCCACTTTCTGGTTCCAGGTCATTTGATCTACTGGTGAAGAACCTGAATGGAAAGAACTATACCATGACCTTCAACAACCTCCTGAAGCCCATCTCTGTGGAAGGCAGCTCTAGAAAGGTCTGTTTGAGACACCTTGTCTGTTAAGAGATAATTTAGGTCCCTCACAAAGTATCATGTTCATTGCCTGATTATTTCAGGAGACTCAGTCCTAACCTTCAGTCTCTCCCTTCTACTGTAAAGTCTCTGCACTGTGAATGTGATTCTTATTAATCTGTGATTGTCATAACTGTGGAATTAGTCTCTGGAATCCTATTTCAAAAGATTGTGTCTGGATATACTATGCTTTTTTTTTTTTTTAAATAGCTCTCCAACAGGATTTCAGAAATAATTAAGCAGAAAATTCCACCAAGCATCCATTTGTATCTTTTAAATACCTCTGAGAAATTTTCTGCAGTTTTAAGGTCTAAGAGATTTGTCTGCAGAATAAAATCTTGGGAAGCCTAAAGAGGCTTAATTCCCAAAGCAAAGTCTGAGACGTGCTCTGCCTTGGTAAGGGTGTATTGTTCCAGAACTGAACACTGGTGGTGTGGTTTAACCCCCGCTGGGGTTAATTTTCCAAGGGAAAAATTCACTCTATCCCAACTGAAACCAGAACATTAATAACATTTTACTGCTGCTGACTGCAGCTGGTGATATCCACGCTCTACTACTTGTAGCAACTTTCCAGGTTTAGGGAGGTGTCGCACACCCTGTGTGTGTTCTCTGCTTCACGTGGTGAAGACGCACACCCTGTGTGTGTTCTCTGCTGCACGATGGGAAGAAATGATGGTTCAATTTGAAATTGCCCTAAAACTAGGATAGAGTGAAATTGAAACAGCTGAAATAAATGAAGGTGATGCTCTGGTGATTTTTTAATATGGGCTGAAAGTGAGCAGTGGTCACCTACTTGCGAAGCAGCAGCACTCTTGTCTGCTGTGGCAAGTGGGAGTTCTTTGCGAAATTTAGGTCAGGGTTGCAATTAAACAGGCTTTGTTTGTAACTTGCAAACATGCTGCAAAATTAAGCAATACCCTAAAAATAGTTTCTTATCCTTGGAGAGAGAAATTGGAAGAGCATCTACCTGAACTTGGTGTGCTTGGAAAAGTCCAGTAGGAAGTCTAGACCCTCTACAAGGCAGCCCTGGGTACCTGAGCATCCCGAGAATCACTGAACGGTGTTTATGCAGCACTTAATGTTCTTCTGGATTGGTACTGTAGTTCTGTACTAGAATTCTAATTACCACACCATTTAAATTGTTCACAGTGAGGTTAATACTTCGTGCCTTAAAGCTGAGCACATGCTATAGTTTTTGTAGGCTACAAAAAACCTTTCAGGAATTTGTGCATGTGGAAGAGGTCTATGTTATAAGCTAATCTTATTCATTGTAACCAGGATCCCTTCATGTAGCATTCTAAACTCATGCCTTGGTGTTCACCATACAGATAAAAACAGACACGGTCCTTGTGATGTGTAAGAAGAAGCGGGAGGAAAAATGGGATTGTCTCACTCAAGTGGAAAAAGAAAGCAAAGAGAAAGAGTAAGTGTCCTTTCAACCCTCCATCTTGTTTTCCATTTCTTGTTCTCCATGTTCCCTTAGGACTGCTGGAAGAGGTCTGTACTGTACTGACTACAGCCAGAGTCTGAATCACTGGGCTGGGGGACAGGCCCCTAAGATGTTTGAGGTTTTTTGGGGATTTTTTTTGGTGCTTGTAGGACTGGCAGCAGAGGAGATACACTTTCAGTAGCTGTTTGGCACTCTTCTACTGTTTTATTGCTCATGATGAAGGCTGCATCATGGGAAATACAAGAGAAAGACCTGCGGTGAGATTTGTAAAGGGAATCAACCAATTAAGGATTCATTTGCACTTTGATGGCTGCATTCATTGCAGAAGCTGCTCTAGTGAGGTGACTTTTTCAGGTAGGTATATTGTATAGAAATACACAGATATATTCCCTGCAGCTCTGCTGGTCTAAATAATTATTGTCGCCTCTGTGTGAAGTGCCTGCACTAAAGTCCTAGCCTGCTTTTGGCCAAACAGGTCTTTATTTACTTAGATGATTTTCCAAAGTCCCAAGCCAACTTGAATCACTCGAAGTGCTTTGGAGCAACAGGCAGCTTAGACATATATAGGCATATGACAGCAGGAAATACCTGGGGACAAGAAACTTTCATATATATATATATGTATATATATAAATGTATATCATATAATGATTTTATATACAAACACACCTCCCAGCTTCTGAGCGCTGGGGTCTGCACAGCTGGTGCTTAGCCCAGGGTGTGGGGAACTTGCTCCCTCTGCTGCACTGTTGTGCTCTGCCGTTTTTTGCAGCTAGACTGCACAAGGAGCTACCTAGAGGATTTTGGAAAACGGGATAGAGGCAGTTTTGCCAGAGAGGGCATTATGTATAGTTGGGTGGTAGTGGCAGTGTCCTGCCTAGGTAGTGACTGTGCAGGTGGCACAATTTCTCAGCTGAGAAAACTGCTTTGAAATGCAAGGTGTTAAAAAGGAGCCAGTGAACCTCTGGAGGCTGGCTGAAAAATGGGAAGCAGAAGAAAAAAGCCTTTTGGGTTGTGAATGTGGTCACTTCAAAGAGCTCAGTGTGGTCGTTTCTCTGGTTTTATTCGCCTGTCACGTAACACTGTTATTGGCACTTTCTGTGTCTGTTCTATTTCACTTCTGCTTCTTAAAATTAATGTAGGGCAGTGCCTCCAGGTCATGTTTGGTGCAAAATGCTTCCCATCAAAATGCTCTCCCGCCCCACAGGACATCTCTGGGTACACCAATCAACTTGGCTCTTGGTTTAAGGATGCTCCTTAAGATTCTCCCTGCTTGGAATCTGAGTGAGATCGCCATGATCTAAAGACTTAACCAAAGCAAAATCCTCACTTTTACCAGGATATTTCAAACAAATGTTAGCATTTAATTTTTTGCCCAGAGTTGCTGGATATACCTGACCTCCTCACGTGTGTGTCTTGCAGGAAGGCTGCCTACGACACGGCAGATCCCAGTGAAGGGCTCATGAACATTTTAAAAAAGATGTACGCGGAAGGAGACGATGAGATGAAGCGCACCATCAACAAGGCCTGGGTGGAAAGCAGAGAAAAGCAGTACAAAGGGGACATACCAATGGATATCTGAAAGTACTCTGAGAGCCGCCTTAATACCGATCTTCCATGTGAGACACGCTGTGCTGCAAAGATCATCGTTTATACGACCTTCTTCCAAGCAAAGACAGTCATTTTCCATTTCAGGTTGGAGAAAATATTTAAATAAAATAGCTTATAAAGCATTTCCTTCAGTCAAGTGGTTCACGGTTTCCTGAGGAGTGGAGCATAGGTATATCCTTACCTCTCCTTGAAAAAGCATCTCAGATGAGTGGGGAGTGCTGTGAGACCAAGAAGAGAATATAAAAGTAAAGGAATCCTAAAGTAGGGTGTGTCAAGGCCTCTGTTGCCAGTACACATGGCAGCTGTACCCATGTGGTTGTTGGGACTAATGTCATGCTCACTACACAGGGTGTGGCTTTTTGATTAGATGTGGGAAAGTGAAGAACTGAAGAAAGCAGAACCACTGTGCTGTGCACTTGATACTTAAGCAGAAACAATGTGGTGTTAATCCTGTGGTATTAAAATTTAATAATTACTCTCAGAAATTAATTACTGGCTGTTTAACCTCTTAGGAATTTTGGAAATGTAAGCAGCTCTTTAGTGCCAACTCTGAGCTCCCTGGGGTGTCTTTGAGGTGGCATCAATCACAGGAGAGCAGTAAGCTGTTGATGCTGGACAGGGAACTTGCCCTGGCTCTAGCAGTGTGTGAAGAAAAGAGGGATCAGCTCCACTTTGCCTATCACCTCTCAAGAGTTCTAAGGAAACAGAGTAAGAAGTGTATTCAGATAGCTTATACTCCAAAATGTGACTCAGCTGGGGGTCATGGGTTGCTGTCACTTTGCTGCTAGTGGTATCTGGCCTCTTTACTGCCACCTCTCAGCCCCACTGCTGGGGAGGGGGACAGAGCAGCCACTGCCCCTTTATTGCATTGCTTTGAAGAAGAGTACAGGGCAAACATGAGCTTAGCAGCAGGCTTGTTACTGTGTTTTTCCTGCTTCCTTCTCATGAGTCTCCCAAGGGCAGATTTGTTGTTACCTTAGGACTTAAGGGAGCCACTACTCTCTTGTTAGGGTCTGGACTAGGACTTACTTGCTACCTTGTTTTTGAAGCATTGGACTAAGCGCTGCACTACAGACAGGAGAGAAATGGTAGCACGTTGTAGTTTCTAACAGGTCCTTTAGCCACTTTGTCTCATTGTCAATATAAAT
Organism: Lepidothrix coronata; assembly: GCF_001604755.1. Lineage (NCBI taxonomy): Eukaryota > Metazoa > Chordata > Aves > Passeriformes > Pipridae > Lepidothrix > Lepidothrix coronata. The sequence goes on from NW_016690468.1 coordinate 667,034, forward strand.
ATATATTGCATAGCAAGAGTATCTAGAGGCCATGTTTTATCCCCAGTCTGTGCTCACCCTTGTTTGTGGCAGAATACCACTGCCCTGTTGTGCAGTTTCATTTATGCTTTTACCCAAATTACTGTGAACTTACCATATGGTGGCAAAAAAAAAACCAACTTAAATGAGCCTCGTGCTGTATGTCTTTATTTCTAACACTGCCCATACCACAAACCTCAGCTTAGTTCTGCAACCGTCGGGTAGGGAACTTCCTCAGAATCAAACTGCCTCTCACACAGACTGATTTAGTGCAGTTGTGCTGCTTGTCAGCTGATACCAACTGCACTCCAGTGAGGTTAATGAATCAGCACAACTTCTCGTCCTTCTCTTATTTATTTGACGTTGATGCTGGACTCTCAGGCAGGACAGTCTCGCTTTAATTGCTCACATGCACAAATGAGCCTGCTTTGTGTTTTCTGCCTGAACGCACATCCCCTGGTGATCACCACATGGCCCTCTGCACCCCGGACACCTGAGCATGGTCAGCAAAGTGGCGGAAAACGATTCTGCTGAGCCTCCAGCGCCGCCTCACGCCCCGGGGGCGGGATGTCAGGACACACCTGTTGTGGATCCTCGAAGGGCAGCTGTCCCGGGGCAGGGCTGCGATCTCCTTGTCAGCCACTTCCTAAAGCAGAAGGCCACAGCACTGAGTTAACCTGTGTAGGTACCACCACAAGCTTCTCTACCACCTCACAAGTGAACTTTGCTGTCTTCCTCACTCAGCCCTTTCGTTCTGGGCATCCCAACAGTGAATGTAAACTGATCCACATGGAGACCCCAAAGTTAGCCTTATTATACAGACAGAACAATCTCAAGCCACTAATTATAGTCAAATCAGCTTGTCTCTGTCCAAGTGCCAGGGTGGGCTAGCCCTTTAATAGACCCAAAATTTAACCTTATTACAGACTGAACAACCTCAAGCCAGGAATTATACTTAGTCAAAAATCCACTTGGCTTTCTCCTTGTTGCAGGGTGGGCTAATCCTTTAAGATAAGCTGAATTAAATAAGTGTTTTTTATTAACTACCTGCCCAGGTAACGTGCTTTGATGTCAGTAAAAGGGGTCACATACAGTGTACTTTGGAAGGTGTTACAGGGCTTTCTTTTGGTTTTTTTTCTCCAGTGTTTCTTGGTTTTGTCCTGTAAGAACATCCAACAGCAGCCAGACTTACCAAGAGAATGGTACAATCAATATATAAAAGCAAATTCATACATTTTCTCTCTCAGGATGTTTTAAGTGTAAAAGGATCTTGCCATAACTAGGTATAGCCAGATCCAATACATACAGGAATAATCTGATACTTGCAAATGTTTTTAGTGCTTAGTAAGGCACTCTGCTGAGAGCATAGCAGTGAATATGTGCATTTTTATGAACAGATCCAACAGCCAGATCTGATGCAGCCTTCACATGCCTGTAGCTCAGGCAAGAAGTAAAATTAAGCATTTCTAATTGATCAAATTGCTGGTTTTGGCTGGATGAGGCTTCCAGGTCTTTAAATAAGCAAAAAAAAATAATCTAAAGTTTATTTAGGAAGCTATAGAAGTAACCATGTAACATCACATATTCTCAGAACCCCACAACCCAGCACACACATCCTCCAGTCAGGCAAATAGTGTTGTTGTACACAGCCCCAAAAGGCTGAGGTAACTGCAATATGACATTCTGTGTTTGTGAGCTGGGCAAACACAAGCACTTGTGACCTGGCACAGCCATCTGGGTCTATAAAGTGACCTGGAGCACATCACAGCAGTGAGAGCCATGCATGGGCTTGTGCCCTGGCTGGGCACAGCTGTGGGGTGGCTGCTGGTACCTGCAGCTCCTTGGGAAGGATGGTGTTCTTCCGGATGGCGTTGATCCGCAGCCTCTCGTCGGCATACTCATAGGCCAGCCTCCTCCTCTTGACATCCCGCAGCATCCTCCAGTCCACGTAGTAGGTCCGCACCTGCCCTGGGCAGGGTGAGGGGAGAACCTAGTTCAAGAAATGAAGTTTGTCACACCTGCCTGCTGCATGTAGTTTGCCCAAGTTACATAAGAATTGTTATTTCCATGAATCATGGAATGCTGTGAGTTGGAAGGGACCCACAAGGATTATTGGGTCCAATCTCAGCCCTGCACAGACACCCCAACAATCCCCCCCATCCCTGAGAGTGTTGTCCAAACGCTCCTGGAGCTCTGGCAGCCTTGGGGCCGTGACCACTGCCCTGGGGAGCCTGGTCAGTGCCCAACCACCCTCTGGGGGAAGAATCTTTTCCTGAGATCCAACCGAACCGTCCCTGGCACAGCTCCAGCCCTTCCCTGGGTCCTGTCACCGGTCACAGGGAGCAGAGATCGGTGCTGCCCTTCGTGAGGAAGCTGCACACTGCCATGAGGTATAAGAAGGGTAACGTGTGACCCAGCTTGGCTGTCGAAGGCGCCGAGGAGTTCACGGTACGGGAGGCACAGCGAGCCCCAACTTACACCGAACCCACGTTATACCCGACCCGCGCAGTCCGGGCCGCCGCGGGGCTGGGGCCGAGCCCGCAGCCATCTAACAACACCCGCAGCCCCCTTGCCCGCTGCCCAGCGCCCCGGCCGGGCACATGGCCCCGAAGAAGAGCGGGGAGAGAGGGAGGGAGGGAGGGAGGGATGGATGGATGGAATCGCTCTGACCTGCCGAGCCGCCCTCAGCACCCAGCCTAGCGCGGCCATCTTGTCGCCGCGCCGCGCGTGCGCGCAGGCATGGCGGGTGCGGCCCTTCTGGGCGCTCCCCCCTCCCCGCCCTCCCTTCCCGCAGCTCCCGCTTCCCTGCCGCCCCATTCCCGCAGCTCCCGCCTCCCTGCCCTCCATTCCCGCAGTTCCTGATGGTTCTGCGGCTGGAAGCGTAATGAGAGCCCCAACTGGTCAGAGGGCTGTGCTGTGTGCCCCAGAGCTGCTGACAGGGCTCGCTGGCACCACTCGTCATTAGAGGAAGCTGGCTCTGCCACAGAAACGTCAGGGTCCGGCCGCGGGTGGAGCAAAGGGATCCCGGGTGTGGGGAAAGGCTGTAAAAGTGACAGGGAAAGCTGTCCCAGCAGGAAAATGTGATGCAGAGGCATCGCCCCGCCGTTGTGGGGTCCCTGTGTGGAACACCACGTGTCCTGCCTGCCTGTCCCTGCTGTGGGACAGGTTATCTGCCAACAGCTTTCCTAAAGGCTGGGTGAGTTTTGTTTCTTGGGAGGTTTTTTGCTTGGTTATCGCCTAGAAATATTCCTAAATTTCTATCTGTCATTTGTGGGGTTTTTGTTTATGTTTTGTTTTTTTTTTCAACTCATGAATTTTGAATCATAGAATCATGGAATATCCCGAGTTGGAAAGGACTCACAAGGACCTGGCCTTGAACAGGACACCCCAACACTCCCACTGTGTCCCTGAGAGCGATGTCCAAACACTTAATAAACTCTGTCAGACTTGATGCCGTGACCACTTCCCTGGGGAGGCTGTTCAGTGCCCAGCCACCCTCTGGGGGAAGAACCCTTTCCTAATACCCAAACCTTTGGATAAGTTACAGCACCTTACAGAAAAAATTGAATAATCATAACCCCAAACAGTGAATAAAATGGAAAATTCTGCTTCTATTGTTCTTATTTAGTGAGAGAAACTGTCCTGTTTGCTGACTGGGACTTACGCAGCATTTTAAATAAGTCCTGATTTCAGGGAGAACATGCATTAAGGTTTTGCTATTGAATTAATAGTTTTGATTGAATTTTCCATTTGTATCAGCTGTATCCAAAAAGTCATTCAAGAAGCTAGATTCTCTCGGTTTGTCAAGCTGCTTGTTGTCTGCGTGCCCGGTGTTTAACTGAGATGCCTGGTATATTACTCTGATGCAGAAGTATGGAATAATCTGGAAGAAGTGGCCAGGTTGGCGGGCTGATTCAAATTTTATTATCCACGTCAACAGCTTCCCCAGGAACTTATTCACCTGGGCTGATGGTGATGAGTGGAAAGAAATAATTTTTAGTGCTAATAAAGTGGCTAATTCTCCGCAGCCTGTTCTGCCAACCCAGGTGTTAACTATCCTGAAGGTGTTTGTCCTTCAGAGGTGCCCAGCCGAAGCCACTAGTACATGTTTACAGAGCACTAAGCTAGCAAAGGGATAGCTATTTTCAATTCTCATTGCTTTACTTGGGTCTCATGAGCCACAGAGAGGTGAAATGCTGCTCACTGGCCTCATTTCCCAACTCCCTGTGCTCCATTCATATCCTGAGGAGTCAAAAGGCTGCTTTAAACTAGTGTGAGAGTCTGTCTATGGAGGGGAAACTGCAGCAGGAGAAAGAGCTCCGCCTGCCCAGCCTGTGGGCTGCAACCCTCTGTGAGCATCCAGTTCAAACCTTGGACTGTTTATGACCCTGGTTCTGGGGTGTTCATGCGTGGCTGGCTTGAAAGCAGGTTTCTGATGTTTGCAGGGAGAGAATTTCAAGCTTTGGTCCCTGATGTAATAGCAAGTCTGTTACCAGCTTTCCAGCTGGTAAAAGTGATCAGTGGAATATCATCCCAACAAATAAAGCAGGGAGTGTGATCAAAGGGTATTTGGATATTACAGCACTCATTCTTTTTTACAATATTTCGTTTCACTTCCCCTTTCATGTTTGTTCGATGGTCCAGATTTGGGAGGAACTGGTGAGTGTGGGAAGAACTGTTTCTTCAGCTAGGGCTGAATCTCTCCCTTGCTCACCAGCATCACCTGTGTGATTGGCACTTCCCCAGCTGAGATTGGCAAGGGCTAGTGATGTGCATTGATATTCCTTGGGCTGCTGCCTTCAGCTCCCTCAGCACAGCTTCTGGTTGTAGCAAAGCAAAGGAACTGCTCAAAATCTGGGAGTTTGTTAGCTAAAAACTGGGCTCAGTAACGTATGTGGTTAAAATAATCGTGTGGGTACCTTAATGGTACCTACAACATGTATATTGCTTTCTTTTAAGTTCTCAGGGGAGTTTTTTTTAAGTATTGCGCTGGCTAAGTACAGTGTTGTGTTTAACTACTGCTGAGTTTAAAAAGTGTTTTCTTTTTACTTTCTGATTTACTCCACCTGAATTTCTCATCATACTACAAATGTGCTTGTCAGTATGGGAGTCTCAGTAACATTCCTGGGATGTTTTCAGCCAGATTTACCAGGCTGGAGAGGCTTTCTGGCTTTTGACTAGTAGCAGAGCATAAAACAAATAGGAAATGGTTTTTCCTGTTGGTATGCAAGACTGATACTGAGTAGGGGAATTGCTCCCAAATCCAGCGTGCTCCTTAGGCAGTTTGTAGGAGGGAAACACCCCTAGGCTTCTATTGGTTCCTTTCATCTGGTCCCTGGGAACTTAAATTCATGGAGGAACTGCTGCTGGTTTGCAGCTGGAGTGGGAACAGGAGAGGAAAGTGACTTTTCAGCTTACCTTTCAAGTGGTGGCTGCATCAGAAGGGCTCTGAACCAGACAGCTGAAAGTACTTGAAAGATAAGAGAAAAGTATTATTTCCTTTGAGATTCCTGTTGTTTGTTCTGAGTGAAAAACTTGGCCAGTTTCTGTATGACTTCTCATAGCAGATGCCCTCTAAGGCTTTGAAAGCCTTACATAAACATCAATAATCCTGTATTACGGGCATGTATTATTACTACAAAACATACAGTAGTATTTAATGTCACTGCATTTTGAAGGGCTTAAGCTTTCCCAGGTTGTCTCCTCCAACCATATGAAACCACACATCTGCTAATGTAAATGGGAGTTTTGCCTTGGGATCTAATGGAGCTAAGGTTGAATTGTTTTAGAATGCTTGTTCCTAGTAATTTTGATTTTGGGCTCTGAGTTCTGTGTGACACTATTTCGTTTAAAAGCCCTTCCATTTGTCATGAGACTGTACTGCAATTTGACCACACTTACCTCTTATAATTGCAACAGACACTATTTGGTTATTGCTTGATATTTTCTTATCCAAAAGCTCTTCTGTGCCTTCTTGTGCACCTTTTCTCAGACAGTGCTGAAAGCCAGTAGAAGTTCAGACAAGGGGGAATGGCTTTAAGCTGAAAGAGGATAGATTTAGATTATATATTAGGGATAAATTCTTCCCTGTGAGAGTGGTGAGGCCCTGGCACAGGTTGCCCAGAGAAGCTGTGGCTGCCCCTGGATCCCTGCAAGTGTCCAAGGCCAGGTTGGACGGGGCTTGGAGCAACCTGGGCTAGTGGAAGGTGTCCCTGCCCGGGGCAGGGGGTGAAACGAGATGAGCTTTAAGGTCCCTGCCAATCCAAACAATTCTAGGATTCTATGAGTCTTAAGTTCTTTACCACATAAAATGAAATTCACCACTATTTTCACAATAAAAGTACCTTATTGATTATACTACTTATAGTAAAAATGTCTATCACTGACTAAATAAAATTGATCCAATACAGGAGTTACAAAATTTTTGAGCCGTGCAGGCAACAGAACAAAGATTTGCTTCAGGAAAGACTGAGTTAAACTGGAAGTTACTGATGTAACAGAAGGGAGCTGAGTCATTTGTAACAAAATGCATATTTATACTAATGAGGAAATATGCAAATAGTGTTAAACCTCTCTGCACATGAATATGTAGGATTTCGAAAGCAATCTCTCAATCATGTATGAACAGTCAATACATCTTGCTTATCAGATGTCGAAGAAGAACTGGCATGAAAGAAGAGGTAAATATAAGGATGAATCTAGAACCACAGTACCTCCCTGGCTGATTATAATTCTGTTTTTCTATTAACCATTTCAAATAATCCCAAACTTCTGTAGTGATAGATAAGGCTCATACAGTCTGGAAGTAAAAAAAGGTAGACAAAAGAAACAACCCTGCTAAATAAATGGTGTGGTGTTTTTTTGTTGGCAGTCATTGATAGCCTTCATTGCAATCATTAATTTAATTAAGTTTCCATAATACTGAAAACAGAATGCTGGCCGGCTTATTACAGCAGCTCCATGGAATGGCTTCTGTGACCAATCCCAGAAAAAAAATCTGATGCAGAGCTTTCTAAAGCAGCTGAGGTTTGGACAGCAGAGTAGTTTCACCACAGCAAATAAAGGCAAAGAATCCATTTGGTTAAACTAAATTATACTTATGGAGAGTCTGTAAAATTAGTAGTTTGTCTCAGCTGAATGCCTCACTGAGAAAAGCGTGTATCCTGTGACTACAATCCCCCTTTCTGTTCTCAGTCCAATTTCCATGTTACCTAGACACACAGAAGACCTATCCCCCAAACCTTCAGGCACTGAGCTGTAGGATGGAAGACATGCAGACCTGGATTATTGGAATCTTTCACACAAATACTGCAGGTTGTCTCCACTTTTGATCATCCTGTGCTTTCCTCTGCAAAGGCTGGAAAGATATGAGCAAGGCTTCTTCCATCCCTTCCCTTAGGATGATATTCTGTGCCTGCTAGATCTGACTGTTAGGCACTCTTTCCTAAATTATTCCTTTCCCTAGTCTGCTATTATTGCCAGTTATATGTATGACATGGTATTCTCTACAAAGAGTCAGTTAAACCCACTCCTTTTAACAGCAGGGAAAAATCTCTTTACTGCATGATGAGGAAGCCAAAAGAAGCTGTTCTCTTTTATTATGCTTGACAGAAATGCTTATGTTTAGAGGTTTTTCCTCCTGAGTGATCTCTAAGCCCAGGAAAATCTGAGATCAATTTGTAGTTTCCATGAAGCCCTAATTAGTCATGACATCATGGTGCAACCCAGAATGTCATTAATCACTTGGTGCTGAGTAAAGGGATTTTGTGCATGTGTCTGTCTGTTTGGGAACTTCATCTAGAATTTATAAGGTTGGAAAAGCCCTCTAAGCTCAAGTCCAGTCATTAGCTCAGCACTGTCAAGCCCATCACTAAACCATGTCCAAGAGCCACATCTACACGTCTTTTAAATCCATCCCGGGATGGTGATTGCACCGCTGCCATGGGCAGCCTGTGCCAGTGCCTGACTACCTTTTCAGTAAAGAAATTTTTCCTAATATTATGTTAGGCTATAAGATAAGGAATTGTAGACTGAATCTTGAAATCCATACCCTATTTTGGTTGGTGTCAGTGATGATTTTGCTTGAAGAGATGCACTAGGGTGGCCTGCAAAACACATGTAGTCAGGTGTAATATGTATTTTCAATGGTAGTGGGGCTTTGTTTTGTTTTTAGAAACCAAAGCATAGTGTTTCTGAGCAGGAAGGACACCTTCCTATAGCTGTGCTGCCAATGGGAGGTAGGAATCTAATGGTAGGGATATTTCCCGAGGTTTTGCAGATATTTAGGAGAGATAAGGATGTTTATTACTGAAAACAGTTAATTTTCATCATCACTCAGGATTGCATGACTCTCAGAAATGTGATTATAAATTATTATTATATATTATATATATATCAAAGCAGCACTATTATCTGAGTTCAGATGTGCTGTTACTGTGGATGCATATTGGCCAAATGCTTTCTGGTTATCACATTACATAATTTAGCACTTAAATAATATTTTTCTTCCACTCGTGCAATGAATAATATGACTGCTTAGTAAGTCACATATGGTGGCATTTTGCATTTGGATCCTGTGGTATGAAGTTCTAACTTTTTAACCAAGTGAATATCATCCCCTGTACAGATTGACATCTACCATTAATGCCAACACTTAGTGTGTAACATTGAATAAACCAACTGATGAGTTTAGGTTTCTAACTTTATATTTTATCCTTCCACCCCTGCTTGTTCAGCTTCTTCCTTCCTGTTATTCTTTTCTATGAGGTGTTCATTTAGTCCAAAATTCTTGCTTGGTTGACAGCACAAAACTTTTACAGAAAACAGTTTTGTTTCTGTCAAAGATTAGACCCGAAGACTTTAAACACTTGAAGTTCAATTTTGACTTCTAAATGTCAATGAAGTTTAACAGTAATATTTTGTGTATTTTTAAGTCTTAGTTTTGAGCCTTACTCAGCCTGAAAACAAGCTCTGCCTATATATTTATGGAGGGTAGGAAAGAACTATTCTTTCTGAAATAAAAACACAGGAAAACAAATAGGTTTGCAGCACATCTTACTCCCTGTGTTAACAGATGTGCTCTAGTAGCTTTTAAATGAACCTTTCCCAATGCTAAGATGATAAATCAGATAAATGAGTCAAAGAAAAATAAACTTGAAATCCCTCAACTGAATCTAGTGTTCAGGCACACAAAATGCCAGCGCATTGGTGTCAAATGGAGGGAATTTTTTAATTCTCCCAAATCCAAATAACAGTGTGGGCCATGTGCTATGTTAGAAGAGTAATGTAAAGTGGGCAAAACTACCTCCCAAACTTCCTGTACCAAAAGATCAGTGCCAGCTCTCTGAATTCTTCATGTGCACAGCATCAGCACAGTTATCAGGCTTTGAGGTGAACACTATGCAAGGTGCTGGAGACTGAAGGTTGCAAACTTAGAGCTCCTAGTTGGAGGGTCTGGAAGCTCTTTAACTCATCCAGTGTGACTCTTTCCCAGGTACTTGCCAACCTAGTTCTGAATCAGGGCAAACCAGATAATTTGTCATTTAGAAAATCACAAAAACCAGCTTTAGGATCGCACTTCTTATATTTATTTATTTTTTGATCCCGAAAGCAGCTGTGCTGCTTGAAGGGTGGGCACTTCCCCTGAAAATGTGCCAGATGGATTTCCAGAGCCGGCTTGCCTTCCCAGTGGGGTTATTGCTGTGCTGTGCTCTTCAGACATCTGCTGGTCAGCATCCCGCATCTCACAACTGCTCCAGTGATGCTCAGAGAATACCCTTCAGCCACTCCTGTAAGATTGACCTGCCCACGTCCTCCCAGATTAAGGTGGAAGCAGATCCCTTACAGCATGATGAAGACAGCAGTGGGGTGCAGCTGGATCCTGGAGAGGCTGAGGAAAATGAAGAGCAGAATATAATTTTTAGGCACAACATCTATGTGCACACACCCAAAGGGAACTGTAAAACTTTGACCCACATTAAGGATCTGTTGGAAAGGACGGAGAAGCTTGAGAAGGAAGTGGCAGAGCTGAGGGAAGTTTGCAGCCCTCAGAAGTGCTGTGGGGGAAGCCAAGATAAGTAAAAATTCTGGTATCCATTCTTACTTCCCAGGCACAGCCTATTCACTGCCAAGATCTGGGGACTTGAATCATTTGTCAATGATATGGAGGGTTCTCCATGAGCAAAATACTTGAGTCCTTCACTTGGGATGGTGCCCTGGCTTCTGTGATGTGAGAAGAAATCTGAAGTTCCCAAAATGTGGTACTACAATGACATTTCTGGAACCAGCACAGGGGAAATCTCACCAGCTGTCCTTCAGAAGTGGGAGGGAACACGTTCCTGAATTTCACGTAGGTGGGAGGTTTCAATAGAGGATTTTCTGGTGAACAGGAGGGTTAAAGATGAGGGAGGCACTTCTTGTTGCTGTCTTTTTCTTTCTCAATTTTGCCTCCAGAATTCAGCCATTGTGAGCCTAGATACCGAGTCTACTCTGCTTTTTCAATCAGGTGACGAAGCTTATGGAAAAAAAGACCAAAGGCCTCGAGGTGAGTACATTCTACCGAGTTCTGCTTTTCTGGGATCGGTTTGGGAAAATCGTGTGAAATTCTAAAAAGCTTCTCTCCGTGTTTTCTAGTTGTTTTTTTCAGCCTTGGTCTAAGTTTCGTGTAGAAAAGGGCATTTTATTATTAGAACAGGCAAACTAGACTTTCTCGGGAGAGATGGAAGAAAAGGCTGCTGATTCCAGCTCTGCT
>NW_016690468.1:682630-683648 GCF_001604755.1 Lepidothrix coronata
TGGGTCATATTTTGGGGAGATTTGGGTCAGTTCTGGGTCATTTTTTGGGGAGATTTGGGTCAGTTCTGGGTCATTTTTTGGAGTGATTTTGTGAGTTTTTGTACATTTTTTTGGGGAGATTTGAGTCAGTTTCTGGAGATTTTTTGGGGTGATTTGGCTGACTTTTGGGTCATTTTTTGGGGAGATTTGGGTGAGTTCTGGGTCACTTATTAGGGTAATTTTGGGTCAGTTTCTGGTCATTTTTTGGAGAGATTTCTGTGAGTTTCTGGTCATTTTTTGAGGAGAGTTGGGTGAATTCTGGGTCATTTTTTGGACTAATTTTGGGTGAGTTTCTGGCCATTTTTGGGGGAGATTTTTGTGAGTTTCTGGTCATTCTTGGGCGTAATTTTGGGTCAGTTACTGGTAATTTTTGGGGGTAATTTTGGTCAGTTACTGGTCATTTTTTGGGGAGATTTGGGTGAGTCCTGGGTCACTTATTAGGGTAATTTTGGGTCATTCTCTGGTCATTTTTTGGGGAGATTTCTGTGAGTTTCTGGTCATTTTTTGGGGAGATTTGGGTGAATTCTGGGTTATTTTTTGTAGTAATTTTGGGTCAGTTTCTGTTCATTTTTTGGCGAAGATTTTGGCAAGTTCTGGGTCATTTTTTGGGGAGATTTGGGTGCGTTTTGGGTCATTTTTGGGGGTAATTTTGGGTCAGTTTCTTGTCATTTTTTGGGGGGATTTGGGTGAGTTCTGGGTCATTGTTTAGGGTAATTTTGGGTCAGTTTGTGGCCATTTTTGGGGAGATTTGGGTGAGTTATGGGTCTTTTTTTTAGGGTAATTTTTGGTCAGTTACTGGTCATTTTTTGGGGAGATTTGGGTGAGTTCTGGGTCATTTTTTTGGGAGATTTTGGGTCAGTTACTGGTCATTTTTTAGGGAGATTTGGGTGAGTTCTGGGTCACTTATTAGGGTAATTTTGGGTCATTTTCTGGCCATTTTTTGGGGAGATTTCTGTGAATTTCTGGTCATTTTTTGGGG
>NW_016690469.1:0-19621 GCF_001604755.1 Lepidothrix coronata
TATCTATGGAAGAAAAAAACTTTTATTTCATTATCAAAATGGTTGCAGAAGTGCAATTTATTTTGTTAAGAAGCAAGGACTCATTAACGTTCCAAAGACTGGAATTGTGCTCATTCCCTTGGACTCCCTAGATAACAAAGAAATAAAATTTAACCCAGCAATTCTTCCACCAGCAAAATTACTGAATGAAGACTGTTCTATACCTCTTGGAAACCTTCCCCATTACTTAATTATTGCCATTTTTAAAAGAACCATTTTATTATCAGATTGAGTAATATCTACACTTTTTTAAAATAGAGTTAGATATAATTACCTTATTAAGTGTTTGTTTGTATTTTTCAAATAAGAAATGGGAAATTAAGTATATCATCAAAATTTCATAAGCAACATGGAAAAATGAAGCAATAAAACCCTCTGAAACTTAGTATATCAGTTCTCTATTTTGGAATACAGAGCATGATTTTAGTAGCATTAGCAATCCAGCTATTCCCACATTACTCCCTCCATTATGGGCGAGTGGTAAAATTTTTTGGTGGGGGTTTTTTGTTGTTTTGTTTTTTAATTTACAAATGATTGTACTTTAAAAGGCAGGAATTATTTTAATATTTTTTGCTAAGGTGACCGCGCACTGAAACAGATTGCCCAGAGAGGTTGTGGAGTCTCCCTCACTGGAGATGTCCAAGAACCACTTGGATGCAACCCTGTGCCATGAATGACCCTGCTTTAGCAGGTAGGACCATATGACCCACTGTGGCCCCTTCCAACCTTACCCATTTTGTGATTCTGTGATTCTCTATTAAGATACAAAATTGTACCTCAAGATATTTGGGCAATAAAGGGAATAAGCCTTTCTCTCGCAAAACAATAGACACTTAAAATTGGTTTTGCCTGTGAGTAGAGTATTTCACATTTTTTCTTAAGTGATGTCAAGTGATGTAATAGTCTTTTAAGCAAAACAATTTTTGCTTCATACCTTATTATTCCCAGCTGTTTTCCACCATTTAAAAATACTGTATTTGAAATTTTAGAACTGCGCACAAGTACTGGACTGTGTCTCTGATCTGTGGAGAAGGGAAGGATAGAAGCAAGGAGGGAAGGAAAGGTGAATGAGCAGAAGGGAGATGCCTCAGTCCTGCAGCATTCAAGCACTCTCCAGCTGTTGCGCTCCCTGCATTACTGACCAGTGTGGGAATTGCAACCATAGCCTAGAGCTTCTAGATCCATTTTATAGACAGGTGATGTGACACCATACACACTGAAAGCAAGGATGTGTGACCAAATCCAGGGGCATAAAAGGTCAACATAATGAACTGAAATGAGAAACATGATCAGAAAGTATTTGAAACCTTAAATATTACATGTAGTGCAGTGTTTAATTCCAAGTCTTGTGTTTAATTCCAAGTCTTGTAAGTAAGAATACTCTGCTCCTTTGCCAAGGATATTTACCTTCACTTTATAAATATGCTGTCATATCTAAAGATAAAACTAGTGAAATAAGTCATACAACAACACTAGCAATTGTTGTGATGCATTTTTCAGTGCTACTGTGTTGCTTATTTTCAGTACACTGGTTGTTCAGAGCTATTGTATTGCAAACATATTGCATATCACATTTTGTAATACCACTTCATGATCCTGTTAAATATGAACAAGTAGAAGGCTAGAAAAGTAAGTGGTCAATTTAGAATGGTTGGTTGGGATGACAAAAGCAGAGCAAAAATTAAAATGAAAACTAACTAAAGTAATTTCCAGTACTTCAACAACAGATGGAGGAAACTTCTTTTAATGTGATTCATATAAATTACAGAAATAGATTTAAGACAGCAAGTGTGGTTGATCATAAAAGTAGATATTAATGGAACTTATTCTAGACATAAGGTAGTCTGCTTTGACAGCCAAACCCAGAAAACTAACACTGATGGAGCTGAAAAAGGTCTTTCAGGAAACAGCTTAAAATGCTCCTGTCTCTCTGGACCTGCGACACTGCAGTTCCAGACAGAAGAAAAGGCAGCTTTGACAATCCCTAGTGGTAGCCATGGCAAGACCAGGGTCAGATTCAGAGCCACTATCCCTTGCACCAAAAGATTGCAGCAGATGCCTCCAACTTCTGTAGTATATCTAGAAGAGGAGCCAGTTGTCACTGAAGGGAGAATGTGACTCATTGTCAATTATTTTTTCCTGTGCCTTCTGAGATGCATGCCACTGATACTAAAATAATAGAGTAAGATGAGGGCAAGAGACATATTTCATCTCCAACATGGTATTATGGACAGAAAACCGAATTTTTATGTTTTTTTCAACTATTTCAAATATTCTTTCACAAAATAGTTTAAGCCTATGGTTAATGAAAACCAAACCCAAATCCTTCACAATTCTGCACAAAAATCCCCAAATAGCTTATTCTTCTCATCACTTTATGCGAGTTATTTTTCACATTGTGCTTTATGATCATTATAAAAGATATGAAATGTAATTGAAAGTCCTTTAAAGGAAACAATTTTGTTCTAGTAACAAACTTTGTTCTAAAACGTAAAAAGCCGTCAGAAGGAAACCTTCTCCAGTTAAGGAGCACTCAGAGCACTACAGAAGCATCTAAGAACCTTGAAGTTATGGAAGAAGCAGAATTACTAGGGACCACACTAGGACTATGGCAGCTGTGTGATTAATTACTCATAAAGGCTGAAAAGACAGGAGTGGACGAAGACTACAACTGAGACAGAAGAAGCTAAAATACTCAAACCTAGTAGGGAACCTGATAACATAATTCTCCATGAAGTTACACTCATGCCTCACTGCACTCAGTGCTCAATTCCAGCACTGCTGGGGTTTTTTATTGTTGTAGGTTTTATTCCTCACTCTAATTATAATGAATAAGGTAATGATTAATGCTACAAAGCAGACTGATATTCTGTTCTGACACAATATCAGCATGTGGGTTCCTAAATCTGTCAGTGAGGGGCATGCTAAGGTACAAGTGATTGACTAGACTTAAATAATAAGGATAAATTAAAACAATGGAATCAAAACCAAAACCTGTGATACTACACAGATTTATTACACTGTGCTTTTGAACAGCTAACTTGTAAGATCTTCTCATGGCTCATCTCAGGTTCATAGGAGGTTCATCAAAATGGTTGGGCAGTTTTTCATGTATGCTGCAGGATCTATGTTTCCTTACATGCATTTCACAGAATATTGGAAAGTAACAGTTCAGGAACTAGTACTGTATTTGCAGTAAAAAGACTCATTTTGATAGTTAACGTTAGACCAGGTTTGGTAGACCATATCTTAATAGCCCCCAAAGATGTGTGTGCCATCACCTAAATACTAATTTCTTTTGCTAAAATTTTTGAGATTCTTCCAATTAATTTTATCTCTCATCCCCAAATTTTTACAGACTTCCTTCCATGCTTTCCTATTCCTTCCAGGGACATTTACCTGGATGCTAATGATGCTATTCCCTTCTATTCTTGGGTCACTAAAGTGATCCTTGAATAAAAGACTCCTTCAGTTTGGGTAATTCAGTAACAGTTTTATAATAAAAGCAGTGGCTACTTCTTCATGAGATTCCTGAATCACAATTTATGGTTTTTATCTTGTGATGGGTTTATATTGTTTCATTCATTTGTAGGATCTAAGCTGTTCCATCTCTTCCAAACATGCCTCAACCTAAAACAAAGTTTAAGTACCTGTTGCAGACAGCTATGAGCTATGAAGATGTATGTTAGGAAAACTAATGAAACTACACATAACAGTCTAAAAATCACATCTCAGCAAACACCTGTAAAATCTTGCATTTCTATTGGAGTCTCACAGAATTCAGGAACTCACTGAAATCTTAAAAAAAGAGCCACTACAAATAATCATAAGTCTCTTCTCTAACACAATAAAACCTCTGTACTGTGTTTATTGAAAAAAATTGAAATTCTTCAACTCTAAATGACACTGGATCAGGCATAAACTGGAAAAAATCATACAGCTCACAAAGTTACACACCTTTTCATCCCTCCCCGTGAGACAAAACTCAAGAGAAGGCTCTCATTACAACACTACTTAAAGCAGAACGCACCAGCCTTCCCTTTATCCAGCTACTGTTAATCTAAGCTGATTCACAAAAAGCCTTTTGACAGCTGACCATCCCTCCAGGCTGATAAAAAATGCATATGAATTTTCAGAAAGCAGCAACAACTAGGATATAAGCTCAGCTATGAACTCAGGCCCCAGTATTTCAGACTGAGCTTTGCATATATACCTTTTGATGAAAGAGCTCTTTCTGAGACAGAGAGGAGAGAAAAGAAATGACCCTTGAAGATCAGGAAGCACTTTGGAAATGGTTCTTCAGTTCAGAATCTTTGCTCGCTTTGTCACCTACCCAACTTACTTTAATGCCTTTAATCATGCTGTGAATTGCAGTCTCTCACATGTCACATTAGCTCTTCAAGAAAATCTAACAACCCTGTCTGGCTAGTGCCCCAGAACAACAACCTAGCCCTCAACACCAACATTACAGAAGTAGCAAAAACCCTTTAAAATATCACTCTTCCCCCAGGTCCATGATATTCTTCAATTTCTCAAGCTGTAAGTTTCCACAACCAGCACATACTGCAGCTATTACTTTCTTTAAGGTCTTCTTTAATGTTGTCAGCATTTAAAAGCAGTTGCAAGATGCATGTGTCATTTCAATGGCTTGTAAAGAGGGAGTCAGGAACTGCTGAAAGTCCTGGGAAAAACAACACAGATATTTATCCTCCCTTCCTCTACACTGCCTTCCAAAACACATCCCTCCCTTCCCTGTCCACACCCTAGCCCTTCCAGCCACCACCACAGGCACCAAGCAGACTCCTTGGATCTCACCAGGGAAACTGTCCCAGCCACTGTGGCAACAGTAGGCCATGAAGATAGTTCTTCCCTGCTGACTGTGGATACTAATCCGCTTCTAGTGATAGGAATGTATTTGTACAGCAAACTCTGGGAAAAATAAACCAAAAGCCAAGTTTACACAGCACCAAACACCAGGGACGGCTGCCTGCATTTCCTCAGCAACAAAAAACAGATGGTCCAGTGGACAAACAACACACAAGCAAGAAATTGCCGTGAAAATTTATGCATCTGTGATCAGAAAGCACCGTACAGCTGGTGCATAGGGTAACCAAAATTACTTGTGAAATATCAGACTTAGATATATTTAAGCACTCTGGGTTTTTTTAATCACCAGCAAGGGGCTAGCCCTGCTTCTGCAACGCTTGCTGTGACAGAAAAATCCTCTGCAGCCCCTAAAGGTCCAATATGTGGGCAATAGAACAAATTTCATAACTGCAGAGCTCTTCTGACCTCTCCTGAGGTTGTTTTTCAGGAACAAGTAGTTTGTGACTACATGAGTTTGCCCTGGCAATCTCTTAGTGCTGTACATGATTTTAGGTCTTTTTTAAAGACAGTTTTATCAGTTTGCTAACTAAGGAGAAGAAATTTTGTGGGAGGAGGACATCTAGTGATGTGATATGTATTTGCATCCTTAGCTGTTCCCATGCACAGTTGAGCTAGAGAATTAGTGAGTTACAGAGGACTATAAGAGTTCTAAGTTTGCAGGTGTGTAGCTGTCTATGCTAGAAAATAGTAGACCTGGGGATTTGGCAGGACAGCATTCAAAACAACAAAACATCCAAAACAACGGCAGCAGAAATTCAACCACAGAATTCTGAAATCAACCTTTATGAAATGCTGCAAAGATTTAGTAATATTGTCACACTTGTCACCTACAACGATGTCACCTCCAAATGCGGATTTATATGGGCACTAATCCCAACCTACTCATACACTACCTATTTGTGACCATTAAAATAATGATACATTTGGCAGCAAAAGCTTCCCATTGAACTTGAAAGATGCTTAGTGTAGCAGCAACTCAAATATAGTGATAGTTCTCTTTATAAACTCTTTTCTTAAATAGCTTTTTTAATTCTCCTGAAAGCAATAATTATTACATCTCAATTTGATAAAAATCAGAGCAGTTATTCTGTACTGTAACTCACATTGACTAATTTTCATCAGTGAAGTACCAGAAATTCAAAACTATAGACAGAAAAATACAATAACGTCATAATAGTCATCTCTAGTACCTGCTCTTGAATTAAATATTGCTTGCAGAAAAAAGGAAGCATATCACCAATATAAAACAAATATCAGTATCACACTCATGTGAAACCATTCTAATCGGCATTTATACCATTTCCAGAGCAATATCAAAATATCCTTTTCACATTTTTCAGACTAAAACAAACTCAGTATAGTGAAGTAATAAAAAAAAAAAAGGAAAAGAGTTAATAATTTACAATGAAAAAATACACCATCAAAGACATTAGTTAAATAAGGACCAATATCTTTTTTAAGCCACAGGAAAACTCTAAAAAGACATACATTTGCTTTTATCTATTTCTTTTTTGTCTTGTAATTTCAGGTCTAAAACTATCTGCACCACTCAATCTATACGTGCATATTGAACATACCGGTTTTTCTACTGTACTAGCAAGTATGACTAACATGTCCCATAAAATCGACTTTCATGACTGATACAGAAGGATTATCTTCAAAGGATATTACCAAAAATGGACTTGCATTTTGAAGGAAACCAGCGTTGTTCATCAAGATTGCTCCCTTCAATGACATGTATAACAAAGAAAACACCCACAGCTGAGACAGCTTCTTATTTCAGCTTTTGTATGTGTATGGATGGGAGAATACCTCCATAATTCATACTACTAACATTACAGAAAGAAATTATGGTCAAAAAGACCTCCCCAAAAAATCAGAAGAACACTGTATTTAAGAAACAGCTCCTGGAAAAGCCATACCACAGCAGAAATACTGGAACGCTTGGGCTATGATGCGCTGCTTGCTGCTACTGGAAAATATCCCTCTAGACTGGACATCACTACCTCATATTCTGTTTTGCAAGGCAGACACATTCTCAGGATCTTTCCCAAATTCACTCAGGAAGCTTGTGGCTGTATAGGAAATAATTATATAACCCTTGAGTCTGACCAGCCCCTTTATAGTAAGCTGGACTCTTCCTGCACACTTTCAGTTTGGAGGGGGGAAAAAAAGCCCTACTAATAACATACAGTTCTTTGTGAAAGTTCCCAGCACAAAGCTGGGAACTGTCTGGGTTGCTATTATGTATGGGTACTACAGTCAAATACCAAGATAAGCAAGTCTCATACCAACATAAGC
Organism: Lepidothrix coronata; assembly: GCF_001604755.1. Taxonomy (NCBI): domain Eukaryota; kingdom Metazoa; phylum Chordata; class Aves; order Passeriformes; family Pipridae; genus Lepidothrix; species Lepidothrix coronata. Next base: position 7,228 of record NW_016690469.1, read on the forward strand.
AAGCCTCAAAGTCACAAGGCACATCCAGAAGGATTAAAATGTTTGTTCAGATCATACTAATTAATCTCACACCTGATTTTGGACTGAAACACAACCATTTGTACTAGAACTCAAAATGGATTTTTTGTAAGAATAGCTTATATTGGCAAGTCCTGTGCAGTATGAACAAGACATTACTGGAATTTATCAGAAGTAATAAAAAGTCATATCAAGGCAAGGATTTACCTGCTATTTACTTTCATAGTTAGCTGATTATTGCTACAGCTACAAACACACATGGAAAACAATTCTCAGTATTTCAATGCCAGCTTACTACTGAGAAGCAGGACATGTGGGTGCACTGCTTCAGTCTTCTCCATATAACGTGGTGGAATATTCTTCAGGTGTTTTCCAAAACCTCTTAGAAAATTTATGTAGTAGCCACAGTACTTAAACTACAGTGGCTTTTGTGCAAATAATCCTGTATTGTCTGATGCAGCTGTGAAAAGCTTTGTTATCTATCAAACTAGAAAAAAACACACAACCAAACAAACATTCGTTTCAATTGTTTGCTTGCTTCCTCTATTTCAATTATTTACACACTTCAGACTCCTTTCTTTGATGCTCTGAAGGTGCTGACCCAGCACTGGGAACAGAAGATTTGTGGATACGCAAGTCCTAACAGGGTTGAGCTGGTTAGGTTGCACAGGGTAGGACACAGCAGAGCACAAACCTGATGCTGTTATGACAATGTGGTAGTATTTACAACTGAATTTGTGAATCAGTTTGTGTTACATACTTTTACCATGACAAAATATCAGATTAGCTTTTCAATGAGAAGGTAAGAAAAACTGAAAACTTTTGAGCTTTTGGGCAATAAAGTGAAGAAACACTAAGTTGTTTGCTTTTCAACATGTTATTTATCAATTTTTTTACTGTTTTTAATTACTGTCTTCATATTCAGAGTGTTTTCTATTTATACCAATAGCAAAAATTTAACTGGAACAGAAATATTTCTTGTACTTTATTCCAAGTCATACACTGAAAGAATAAGAAAATTTGTCTTCAGTAAAAATAAAGTCAGAAAAAAAATCTTTTATCACATTGCAGAGCCCAAATAATGTGTTTTTCTCAATCTATGCTACTGGAATTTATTAACCTGGAGACTGTCTGAAGACATCCTCTAGGAAATCAATTGAATTATCTACTATTGCTTATTGTTGCATTTTCTCAGTAATTAACACTGGAATACAAATATGACTGTTTTATATAGAGAAAATTACTCCAAATTTAGTCTAAACAACTAAAATTCTTTCATTTCAGCTCATATAGTCCACTGAAATTGGTAGCAACAAGAATACTGACAACTTTTTAAGGAAAAGTAATGCTGGGTGCCTTGCAGTCTTATTACCATAAATTACTCTTAAACTCCATTGATTATTGAAACAAAAAATTCATTTCCCTTACACGTTGACAACTCCTTTCACCAAGAGGGGAATTTTCTTTGTCATGCAGAAAATTTTCATTCCAAAGTTTTCCAAACAAAATTGGCATTGACATTGCTGTGATTATTACAGTCAAGCTTCTGATTTTTTAATATTTTCAACCTGACAGATTTATTTCTTCTCAAATAAAAAAAAAATCTTTCTCAGAATAAAAATATATAGCTTCCTTATATTTCCTGATTCTGAAAATTACCAGGTGCCAAGCTGCGAACATAAGGAAATTGAAGACCCTTGAGGGTGACCTTAAGAACCACAAAGGTGGGGAATTGTGATATAGTGGTTTAGGCAATTTCATTGCAGCTGCCTGACTCTAGAAAAATGAGAAATGGGTTTTCTATTACTAAATATAATGAATTCCCTTTCTGTCCTGTCACAAATTGTCAAACTTCATTAATGAGAAGAAAGATGTGGCGCGTACATATATAAAAGGTAATATGAATATACATATTTAAAATGGAGAAATTATGCATACTGCTACAGGAGGATTCTTTCTCTGCATCAGATATTGCATAATTCTTTGTAAATAAGGTATTTCAAAATTAGCTGACATTGCAATTTAATGCCACTTCTATACTATTATTTGCAAAAAAAATGCTTAGATGTTTTTCAAGTCCATAGATGCAGCTCAGTGGCTGTATTTCAGAATAATATTTAAACCACATTTACTTTCAAGGCTGTGGGTATCCAATGGAAGAAGGCAACTGCTTCTAGTTATAATTTGGTTTAAATATCTTGCTGAATCAGGGTATAAAATACATCATCATTTAGTAAAGTGACTTGCACTTTTGTCTTTGCCGTTACACTAAATTGTGTGTCTCAGTTTGATATTGAGTATGGCAATGGCTGTCTTTTATTCTTTTATGCAACAAATGAATGAATGTACTGTCAATAAGAAATGCTCAGATTTCACTTGATAATCACAGTAAGATACTTGTAATTTAATTTGGATTTATAGCAATAACAAAAATGAAGAAATCCACCTCACAGAAATTTCAATTTATCCCCAGTGTTAAGCCTAGACTTTTTCTGGTTACATTCTTCTGCAGATGAAGGAGATGACTGGAATCATGTGGGACCATATATCTGCATATTCCATAGAGCTCAGTGAACCCAGCAGATACCCTAAAGGACAATATGAAATTACGCATATCCTACAGGCAGGATGAGTTTCCCTGTAACCCACAACCCTTTCTGGCACAAGATTCAATTTATATTTCTCAACTCTATTGAGAACAAATTATATGTAAACATTCTGGAATGTAGAAGTAGTATTTAGACAATTAGTACTATCAAGACTTCTAGAACTATAGAAATTAGGCTTGTCATACACTTCTACGGTTCTCGTTGGCAAGTAGAACACAACAGATTTCTTCTGTACAAAACTACAAAAAAAAAAAAAGGGATGCTGGAAATCATTGAGCAACTCAAACACATCTAATTTCATAGTATAAAAAGTGCTGCACAGTAATTCAAAATATCCTACTGATAGGAAACCTGAAACTGCAAACTCTGAACCGAAGGCAGCAGAGAAGTCTGATCATCTGGAAGAGAGTTTTTCTCTGTTTTTCACTGGAGTAGGCCATCATAGCTTATTTGCAATATGTGCTCAAATACCCTGTAGCCCCAGGTCTTGTATCACTGTATTCTGGTCACGTCCTTTACTTCAATAGACCCTGCTCACAAAGTACCAGCTCTTGAGGTTCATTGAAAGTATCTCAAAGTGAGGACTTGTTTCTTTCTTAGCTCTTCTGCAATCACAGACTCCACAGGAGGTTGTGTCCCTGTATCTAACCTCTTTACTCACTACCCAAATCCTCCACAACATTAATTAGATTGATGCTGTATTAGAAAGGATCTTTTTCTTGCCTTCTCTGCAGTTGCCTCAGAAGTGTCAAATCTACATCAAACCTGATCACTGGATGTGCTCCATGGCCTCCCTCAGGGCTCCCGAGGTCCATCTGTCCTCAGACTACACATCCCACCCTCCTTCCAGTGGAAACCAAGGCAAAACAGACACAGCAGGGGGTTGTTCAAATGCACTGAGCTGTTAGTTGTGTGCAAAGTCAGCACAGCAGCCTTACAATTTAAACATAGCCAAAGGGGTTTTGTAAATTACTTATCCCTCAGAAATTTTGCTCCAGTACTTCTCCCTCTGTTATATGCTTAGAGCATTGCTCTGCCCCATTTATACAGGGCATGCTCATTTCTGCTGCTTACTTAGCAACCCTGAATTTGAGACAGTCTAGAAAATCTGGTAAAGTTTTCATTTCTGGAAATTAAAACAGAAACAGGATATTTGCATGTAGTAATATATAGGAAACCTAAATTTCACTTCTGAAGAGAAAGATTATTCCATCTTCCTTAAGTATGCAGCTGTTTGTGCCCATACCCCATCTTATAAAGCTGTTTTAAGCAAAGTAAGCTTAATTATCTAAATGAATGTGAATTTTGTTAGTGTGTGTAATGTCAGGCATTTTTTACACACAGCTAGCCATACTGGACATCACACAAACAAATGCAATTACACAGGTCTGAGAAAGGGAAGACCCCCACCAATAAATCCAGTTCAAGTCACCAGTAACCGCTAAAAGTAACAGAATTGAAAAGTAGTGAAATCAGGATCTATCAAGAGTAAAGGATTTGTTCTTAGGGTGAATATCCTTAGGAATCCAGACATCTTTCACTATTCATTTTTTAGAGTGTCTGTTGTTTGGTCCTTCTGGTGTTCTTGTACTTATAAAACTGGAATAAGTCCTTTTAGCTGGAGACACCAGCTGAGAGCCTCACCTGGTGCAATATCACAAAAAGCAATCAGTCAAACATTACTACCTATCAATACTGGGGGAATGGGATCTACTTACATTATGACTATAAAGGAGCAGTACAGTGTCTGCGTTGCACGCAGCTGTGTGCATAGAAACAGTGGCAGCAGCAGCCACTGTCAGCAGCAAAGACATTCTAAGAGGTTTCTCAGTGTTATCTATAGAAATCTCTAGTGGAAAAGAGCAGTAAGGCTTCAATTTCTTCATAGACCACAGAATTAGACTTCATTTTCCTAACTGCCCTGCTAATCCATCAGGACTCTAAACAGATCTCTGCTTTTTAGCATAACGAATCCAAAAGACCAGTGAAGGAGAAGCACCAACCAAGAGCAGAAGCTGGCAGTTTGTGCTCAGCAGGACAGAGGTCAGCTGGTGGTACACAGGTGGATCTCCCTAGCAGCTGGGCTCCCCAGATCCTAGTCTCCCCCACTGCTTGCACCTGGACACAGGAGGCCTCAAGGCTGCATTCCTGCTCCAGTTGCTGGTACAGACCATTTCATCAGCGTGTGTGTGTGTGTGTGTGTGTGCAGACACCCAGAGCTGGCCAGGACTGCCCTGGTCCTGCAGTAGGCACACACAGGGTCTAGACCCAAGGGACCCACAGACCCTACAGTCTCTCCAGAAGCTGGCTGTGACTCTCCCAGTAGCCCACCCCACTGTAGTCTCACCTTTAGAGACACCCACAACTCCCAAGCCATTTCAGCTACTTCCTGGCTGGTCACACTTGAGCTGTAGCAGTGAACACACATTCATTTGCACACTCATGCTCAGTCCAGCCACTGGCACCAGGGGAGCACATACCCCTGTGGCCCATGGCCCTATTCCAGGGCCTGGCACTGGGTTTCAGTCACTCTGGTCTCTCCAGTGTCTGGCACATAGGCACAAGGGCAATCTTGACCCATGATCTGACTCCAGTCAGTGCCATCCAGACCCCCCCATACCCCACCCCTTCATACCAAATGGAGAATCCCCCATCCAGGAAAAGTATGCCATAAAGGCATTTGGTAAGAAGACAGGACAGACTGTACTGATCAGGGCACAGCTAGACAAACATACAAGGAACCAGAGGTCTTATTCCCTTATCCTTCTGTTTTCCCCACACTTGTTCCTCCCCAAAACATCTAAATCTCTCCCTTTTCTCACCTTTTCTTTCTCCTCTAAGCATCCCGTAATAAGTCACGTGCAATCCCAAAATGCTCTTGCCTTGTGTCCATAATGTGTCTCGTTTTCCTAGGCAGCAACCTTTCACAGTTCAAAAGGTACTGCAGATTTGACTTATCATAATGGGTGTCACCCTGGGACACTGGGGCTGAGGCTTTCTGGATCCGCCCAAGGAGGGACCACAGTTTGAGTTCCTGTCTGCCTTTGTGTATCCACGTGGTCTTCTGGGCTTATGGAGATGGGCTCCTGTGAGGGACCTGCGAGCAACTCACCAGGAGTTATTTTGTATTATTTGGAGTCCCCCCCGCCCACCTCCCTCTGCTCCTTTGTGGGTGAGCACAGGGAGCTTTTACCACAGAACCTAAAGGACAGTACATTTAAACTTTGATTATATTTAGAATGACTTATAAATTGTTATGCACTATACTCCTGTGAACAGCACAAAGGTCGTCTCTAAATAATAGACTCTACATCTTCCACTTGGAAGCAGAAGCACAGAGGGAAATAACATTGCTTTACTGTAAAGAGAAGAGATTATGTTGGAACAGCCTGAAGCAATAAACTCCCCTCTTCTCTGTAAATAACAATGGTGCCAACATATTTATAACTCGTAAAAATATTAACATGAGAATGTATAGAACAGTTTTGCATAAGATTCAAAGATAATAAGTCAATAAATAAATTACACTACTACACATTTAAATTGTATTTCATGTTTCCTAGGGACACTGGGTAACACTGATAGGTGACAGGTTGCCTCCATAGAGTTATGAAAACAACTTTCTGCAAAATACTATTTACTACAGCAAACATAGTACTTAAGCTAAAAACTGATGGACATTTCTTCTTTTTTGTCAGAGTTCTCATGTTAAACAATTCCAATCCAACACAGTTAAAAATGCAGCAAGTAGTGTAAATGCCAAATTATAAATATTAAAGAAATTTTGTATCAACTAGTGTGCTAAAAGGACAAGCACAGAAGACTGGCTTTGTTTTCTGTGGATTTTAATAGCAACAAAAAAGAAAGTTATTTTTATCAAAGTATAACATAACCCTGGGAGATCATGAATAACAGTTCTATACTATAGAAATTGCATCACATAACTAATGAACTACCTCACTCAGAACCTCCAAGGTTGTATCTCATCTTAGCTGTTATGATAAGGAAATGTACAGTGAATTTCAACAGAATGGGATCTTACTAACAATTAAATGTTGAACAGAACTGGTCTACATTTTGGGGTTTTTTATAGGTATTAGACAGTGGTGTATTTCCCTGACCAGTTATCACAAACTCATCCCTAGAATACCTTCAGACCCTGTAACAACTTTCCTCTGCTGTCCCACCCGAGCTTGAGGGACTTCTTCAAGACCTGAGGTTATTTCAGCTGACCCAACAGGAAGATGTTCTTGGCTGCACCAGGAGTACAAAATCATCTCTTATGAGTTAGAGGCAGTCTAACAGGAACAGTCAAGTTCAGGAGCAACAAGATTGATGTCCAGTATTAACAGTAAAGATAAACCCAAGGCAGAGTGCCAAACATTATACAACTTGCATGACATTGCAAGTTGGTATGACTTGGTAGCCCTGTCCCAAAGGCCACCCCAGTTCTCATATATCTTGCTGTGCTGTGGTTAGACAGATGCAGTTTTTCTCTTACCACACACATAGTGGGAAGAAATTTTAACTAGGTAATATTTTGTGTTCGTTTGCTTGTGTTGTCCCATAAAAGAAGCCCAGGAGGCAATCAGAGTTTTTGTTTAGGAAACATCCAACCTGAAGTGTAGAAAGAATGGGAAGAAACTGGTAAAACTGATTAAAACATCCCAGGTTTACCTATGCCACAGGTTAATACGTAGGAGAGCAGGCAGAAGCGTTGCATTCCTTCAATACAAAGTACATGCATTAAACAGTCTATTCTAGTAAGTGCAAGACCTTAAGGTTGGGCAAGGTCTGTAGTTTGTTTTTAAAAGTGAGCTTGATACCCTTCAAGGAGAATTTTGTATTTATTTTCTGTGGTCCCAAAATACAACCCGTCCCTGAGAACCCTGGTGCTAGGCAACTTCTTTATACTTGCCTCCTGATAATGAACTATGCTTACCTGAGGAGACAGCACAAAATTCTTTGTTGTTGTTTGTGACAAAATCAGTCATACTTTTCATGCTGGGTATCAAATTCACATGATCTCTCTTCACAACTGATTTACAGGATAAACAAGCACACGGAACAACAGTAAGTACAAAAGAAAACAAATAAATGAATCAACCTGTCACACTACTTGGAGGCCTTTACAAAGCAGAAAAAAATTACACTTTTCCAGTGCAATTACTCTGAGATACGTCTCAGAAGGAGAACGCAACAAGTACTTACAAACGTCTTCCCTACAGCTGAAATTATAGGAGTACAATTTTGTTGCACTTACAAAATGATGTTAATCTACTTTTTAGATGTCAAATATGAAAATGGTGAGGAATTCGATTACGGCATTGACAAGAAACCATGGGCGACTGAGCCAGCCCTCAATAATTTCTGATCATTCTATATCTAAAAAGGTAAGCCTCTTCTGCTTTTGCAGCTAGAATTATTTCATTGTGTAGTATTGACATGTCTTTGTTTCACATCCCAGAAGATGGCAGCAGTCCCATAGTATTTTACGAATTTAGCTATGCAGTTGCTCTCAAGCCTGGTTGTGCTTTTTTACAGCTAACTTTCTCTATTTAACCACTAAAGAAGTAAATATTCCTTATCATCACTTTCCTGCTAACATACACTTTGTACCTTTCAATTTACCACATATTCACAGGGAGGTTTTAAATTTATTTTAAATTGAACTGAAATGAAACTAAACTCACTTTATTAACAACCTTCTAAAAGGACATGCAATATTACTTATTTAGTATTTACTGACACTGAGGAAATATTAAAAATACTAAAAGGTCTGTGTTCATCTTAAACATTACATTCTGTTTCTCCAGCTCTTCCATAGAAGCCTGAAAGAACTATGAATAACTAACTTTAAAAAAACCAAATGAAAAAACCCACAACCCATTTTCTCAGATTTGTAGTGAAAGTGAATCACTTCATTTAAAAAAAGCTGATTGATTATTTTTGTTTAAAGAGGAACAGTTTAGATTAACACAATAACTATACTAAAGTACTTTTCATTAATTCAATTAAACTTTTCATTTCATGAAGGAAGGGATAAAATATTCATACCATATATAACTGCAAAGGTCTTGCTAACAGGCCAGACTAGCAACAGAAACCGATGAAGCCCATATAGGACTACAAATGGATTTAGTGTTAGAGACCAGAACTGCAACTGCTAACTTTGTATTCTTTTCATCAGTTTTAGGACTCTAGTCTAGAATCTCTTCTGAGAATCTGTTTCTTGGTTTCATAAGGAGCCCTAAGAACATTCTGGAATTTCCTGGGCACACAAACCCAAGACCGAGAAAGACTCCTAGCACACTCTGAAAATGATCCTTAAGAAGTGAATAAAATTTAAAAAGTGAAGAAAGTGGTGGAAACAGAAAACTTAAATACCTGAAAACTCAGTCCTTACTAACTACCAACTGTGAAAAAGACAGGTAGCAATGGTTGCCATTTTTAGTGTGTAAAAATGGTTTCTCACAATGTTTCCCTTATATATACCAAATATTTTAGAGCCTAGAATTTCAGTTTACAATATATTTCAATTATTTATGGGAAGTTCCGGCCTAAATTAGTGTAGAGAAAAGTTTGAAAAATGTGTGTCAAACATAATTTAAAAAAAAAAGTTGTAAGGTGACTTCTGCTCTGCTCTGGCATCACAGAATTTTTAGGTAATTTTGAAAGCTTCAATTTGGCAATGAAAAAAGCAACCTGAATTCATCTTTGGGACTGAAACCATAACTTTGAATTTTATGGTATTTATGTCATTTTTCCTTGACTTGGCTTCATTTAGAGAACTTTAAGTGACTACAAAACAACTGATCAAAATCTAACACACTTCAGTGTTTGCTTCCAGTTTCTCCCTTAATTTCATAATTTTCTATAGTACTTTCTAGCACATCTTTTAGAGCCTCAATTCCTAAAATCTTACTTTTATAACTTATTTCATCATTAATTTAAGAATTCTCCCTTCTCCCCCAGTCAATGCTGAATTACTAAGGCAAGTCCAAAGGACAAGTGGCAAGAAGAAAAATGAAGTGATCGTCTCCTATTAATTGCTGAGGTGGCTCCAACTTTGTTAATAGAAGTTATTTATGTGTGAAGAAGATACATGTCAGTTATCTTCAGTTTGTCTCATGCACAAAGTATAAATATTTTGGCATTTTGTAGTCAGGAAATTTTCTATACCTCTCCGTGAAATCAGCTAGCACTAGATAAATTTTTGTATGTTATTTTGAACACAGAGAAAAATTTGGCAATTAGATCATAGCAATCTTACTTATCACTTAGAAATATTGACATCCTGATGTATTAAAGTATAACTTCACTATTTGGTATGATTAAAACATCATAGTCAGGGGGCTTAATATGAAATGTCGTTGTGAGTTATATTAACCATGTATTAACTGAAAGTCACACAGAAAGATTTATTCTGTCCTGATTAGTCTGAAATTAATTCTATATTAAAGGTACCTTGCAAGTGATTTATCTACAAGAGAGTAGGATAATTCTTCTACTTGAAATCAGTGGGATATTATAGGGATGCAGATCAATTTTAATAATTAAAATGTTAGTTTTAACACACGAAAGTCATTTTACTATTACCAGTCAGAGGTGTCATGAAAGTAACAGGCAAAACATCTTTAAAATTGTGAAAGCACATAGACACTGTGCTTTTATCCTGTTTCCTTTGGTAACAAAGCCAGCTTACTAAGTTCCTTCTCAGTCCTCTCAGCCCTGTCTCTTCTGACTCCTGTAGAAACCTTTTACCTACCAAATGTGCTGGTACAACTTTTATGGAGCACTTTGTCCTGCACAGATCTCCATTAAAATAATCAGTCCTCACAAGCAAAGGTGTTACTTTAAGCTGGTATTTTCACCAGTCTTTTGTATAAAAAATAGGAAGACTGGTACAAATGGAGAGCAAGAGACAGCATACACGCAGGTGCCACAGGAAAATTAGGTGGCTATAAAAATGGCTGTGCTGCAAAACAAAGCATGCATGCCACGTGGCTCTATCTAACAGGTCATATTACCTTAGCAGTGAGAAACAGAAACAGTTTTCATAGTCGGTTTTGCCAGGGAATAGCTTCAATGAAGCCAACCTAATTGAAGTGTGAAACTGGAACTATCTAAAAATCATGTAATAATAACTTCTGAAGGAGATCATAATCAAGGTGATTTAGCTTAATTTTCTCAGACTGTATGCTCAGCTGTACAAGACCCTATACAAGGGCAAAATTTGGTCCCCTGAGAGATGTTGTGTAAGCACATTCTGGCCCTGTGTGCCCATGGTTCAGCAAGACAAGTCTCTGCCATATGCTGATGCCAGCTAGGACAGCTACACAGCTGTGAATAGGGGAACAATTGTGATGATTCTGCAAGAGGGAGATTTCTAGGCTCTGAAGACTCCTCTATACCTTGTTAGCATTTTATAAAAGACTGGGTTGGAGGGCACTACCACAGTGCCTAATTCCACTCACTGACTGCATGATCCTGACTTTGCTTTCAAGTGCAAGTCGGGTTAGTACTGCATGCATCTATTTCAGCTTTTACTCACACAAGTAAATAAATTTCATAAATTATACGTTTCATATTGTGGATGAAATTATACGTTTCATATTGTGGATACGGTTTTGAGAGGAGATAGTTAAACAGAAGCTGCTCTGGGTTTCGGTCACCACAGTCCTGCCCTTCCCAGCACCCCTTTTCTCTGCCATGCTTTCACATTGCCTCTTTTTTGCTGGCTCCAGCACTCAGCCTGTCATTAAAGATCATAAACTCAGCAGAAAAAAAAAATCATTATTCACTATAGCTAGATTTACAGTGCTTAGAAATGGAAAAAGGATTGAAATAAACTTCAAAACTTCAAGCACAATGCCCATAGTTACATCTTGTCACACCAGAAATCTAATTTTAAACCATCCTTAATAGATGGGCAGAGAACAACCCACTGTCCCATCTTATTTTAGTTGTTGATAGCCTGCATTCCACAGCACATGCAGAAATACAGAACTGTGTTGAATACATGTTCTCTTCATAACCAAAACACCTCAAATGAAACAGTCAATATTTCAGGTTAACTGCAAAGTTCATCAAATGTATTAGACTGTCTTCCTGAACACTTCCTAATTCTTCCTGAATCATTAAGCAGCAGAAGTCAGAGAACTGATCTTTGCAGGGTGTCATTAGAAACCACAATCGCTCAGTAATGATTTCTTATTTATAATTACTACTGGGACTTCTCACTTAATCAGTCCTAAATTCATTAGTGCCATGTTGATTTTGTATCACACTAGATAATCGATGAAGATGCCATGCAACACTAAGTCAAATGCCTTACAAGAACAAGTCTGCTACATCAAAAAATATTACCTTTATCAGCCAAACTTGCAATCTCATCAAGAAGTGACTCCTCAAGCAGCCATTCTATCACTTTGTCCAGGATCAATGTCACAGCTGATGGATGAATCACTTTTTGTATTATCTTATTCACTCTCGTTGACTCTGGTGTAGTGCTAGCTTTCTGCCAGCTCAGGGAGCTTCTTGGCCAGCTGCTGAAGCCCTTCTGGACTGCTAGCTTAAAATCTCTGTATTTATTCATCACCCTATTCTGAGTGGCAGTTTAGTTACAACATGTTTACTCACCATTCTTCAGCAGGAGTACATCATCTGTTTGTTTGTTTGTTTTTCCTAACTGCAGAACATATATATATAATGGCCAGTCTTCGCGAGCGAAGATTTGGGAAAGGTCATTAACCCTTCGAGCCTGC